>NC_064630.1:814335742-814638773 GCF_023864275.1 Schistocerca cancellata
CAAACACTTTTTCTCGCGAAAAACTGGAAGACGGGAGTGAAGTCCATTTTTATTGATGCACGAATGATCTTGTGTATAGAGAGATAAGGATCAGCAACTATTTATGTACACTTTCACTTGAGAGCAGATTCTCGTTGCAAAAATGCGGAGTTATATGGCCCAAAAGAGGCTACCAGAAGGCTGGAGTACGTATGATTGTTTCTGCGATGGTGCGCCTGGTTTGGTTGATGCACTTTAGAACGTGTCTTGTGTGCGCACTGTAGATCCAGACTGCATGGCAACATTCTGCTACAGGGTACACCAGGCCAAGAGCGTAAGTTCTTACTGTTATACTGTTACAGCCAGTGAACGGCATGTCATAGCACAAAGTTTCTGGAACATCTTGTTTCTTGTCTTCATTTTAGCGGCATGTCCCAGCAAATGAGCGGGCCGAGCGCTTCTTAGCGCTACAACCTGCAACCGCGCGACTGCTACGGTCGCAGGTTCGAATCCTGCCTCGGGCATGGATGTTTGTGATGTCCTTAGGTTAGTTAGGTTTAAGTAGTTCTAAGTTCTAGGGGACTTATGACCTGAGATGTTAAGTCTCATGGTGCTAAGAGCCATTTTGAAACAGCAAGTGAGCTCTAAAGCTGAGTATCCTGTCAAGAGTGACCTCTAGATAACGCGGACTCTTTTTGTGTCCAGCTGTTTCCCGTTGGAATATACCTTTATTCCCTTGTAGGCGATCTTGTTAGCTGCGCGGGGTAGCCGAGCGGACTGGGGCGCCTCATCACGGTTCGCGCGGCTACCCCGTCGGAGGTTCGAGTGTGCCCTCGGGCATGGGTGTGTACGTTTTCCTTAGCATAAGTTAGTTTAAATTAGATTAAATAGTGTGTAAGCTTAGGGACCGATGACCTCAGCAGTTTGGTCCCATAAGACCTTACAACGAATTTCCGAATTTTTCTTGTTGTTAGGGTAGCAACTAGTGACTACTGTTTTGCCAGCACTTGGCTTTAACACCCAGTTACGGAAGTGTTTATCAACAATTTGTGGATCAAAACAGATTCGGGAACGCCAATATCGTATTAGCTCGCAGCAAGAACCCAGTCGTAAAAAGTCGACATGATCGAATAGAACAATGGCACCTTTAAGGACAGAAAATTTCGTCCCATTGGTGAATGTTAGTGATGAACGTCATGAGCACGTCACTTCAGTTAACTATTTAGCAGTAATACTACACACCATTAGAGTGCGTGGACTCGAACAATGAGAACCAGCACGAAAATGGGCCTACAATATAAATCCCCCATCCTGAAAACATTGCCGTGCGAAACTGCACGACTTACGACGACAGACAATTGGCCACCTACACAAGGTATAAGGGAGGAACTATGATAACGCGAGGAAACATACTATTGATATATAGGAACGAAGAAGAGATAAGTATTTCCATGTTGTGACTAATTTCCATATTTCAGTCTGGTTTTAAGATAATTATGATATCTGAACTACAGACTTTTTCTCCTTGCATAAGTAATTACAGGTAATTAATCTTGAAAGTGCTGGAATGGACAAAGCTACGTGGAACAAAAAAATATGCACATCTTACTAAAGACACTTATTCACATTCAGCATCAGTTCTGCATTCAAGCAATCCAGTATTAAACGCAAAGAAATTACACTGTAAAACGATAATACTAGTATGTCAATGTCAAATCCGACATCTTACGACGCACATTGACTTGTACTTCGATCAGAAAGTTCATTGTATCGTCTCATGATGAAATGACGATCGTGTAACTGAACTTCTGATTTTTCACATTTTAGGCCCACAAAGTCAATGATCCATCTCTTGTGGAGCTTATATCGGCCAAAGGTGTCTATATGAGGAGGTTGTCAATATTTTGAGTCTTTATTGTTTTTTTCGTCTTACGATATTGCTACTTCATTTCTTCCCATAACCAAAATCCCCCTCTTAGAACATGAGTAAGCTCTCGTTGAAATGAGTTGTGTCGTAAGACACGCACTTTTGCATGCGAATGGCCCATACGCTTGTTTTCGGGGTGAGCAATTAATATTCTGAGCATTTGAAGTCACGCACTCCCCTTGTAATAAGCAATGTGAGATGGAGGAACAAGACAAGTCAGTTGTGAGAATAGAAAATGAAACACAAGTGCAGTACGTCTGTGACAGAAATCCAGTACCTGACCAGTTCGACCAGGAGAGCACCTCGTAATATTACACTCTGTATGGTCACAAAGTATCGAGACATTAGCCTTCGTAAATCTTAGATATGGAATTGTCTGTACAGTACGTATTTTACAAAAAATAAATAAAATTAAATAAAAAAGATGTTCACTTTGCGTCATCAGTGAGTCATTCCTTGATGAATTAATATGGATTTGACAGATAGAAGGAATGGTAGAAATACACGAGAAACACCTCGGAGTTGCCTGAAGGAATGTAGGGTTAGTACAGAAAACCCACAGCAGGATTCCCAGTGTTTAAACTGGGTCATTTCTTCTGTCGTACGTAAATAAAATAATGTAACAGAAATTTAATTGTAGCACACTTCTATTAAGTAGGTAGTAAAGAGTAAATATGGTAAGTTAGAATACGCCGTCACTAGAAGCGTCCATCAACATTACGCAGCCGGCCGCGGTGGCCGTGCAGTCCGGAACCACGGGACTGCTACGGACGCAGGTTCGAATCCTGCCTCGGGCATGGGTGTGTATGATGTCCGTAGGTTAGTTAGGTTTAAGTAGTTCTAAGTTCTAGGGGACATGACCTAAGATGTAGAGTCCCATAGTGCTCAGAGCCAACATTATGCGTTTTCCCGGTTCCATGAGAGTGGTAAACATTGGCCTTTCGCCCAAAATGACTTACGTAAGAACATGAGACTCACAGTGAGGTGACGAAAGTCATTGAAACCATCTATTATCATGTCGTTTCTCCTTGTTTCCCGGCGTAATGCACAAACTCGACGTGGCATGGACTCAGCAAGTCGATGGAAGTCCCCTGCAGAAATGTTGACCCATGCTGCCTCTACAGCCGTCCATTATTGCGGAGATGTTGCCGGTGCAGAATTTTCTGCAAGAACTGACCTCTCGATTATGTCCCATTCATGTCGGGCGATCAGGTTGGCCAAATCAGACGCTCGAAATATCCCGAATGTTCTTCAGACTAATCGCGAACGGTTATCGCGTAGTAATATGATGCATTAGTCCTTAAAAACTGCGTTGTTTGGGAACATGAAGTCCCTGAAGGGCTGCAAATGGTCACGAAGTAGCCGAACGTAACTAGGATCCAGTCCATTCAATGTAGACTCAACGCATACTATTATGGCGCTACCACCAGCTTGTTGACAACTTGGATCCATGAATTCGGGGGAGTCTGCGCCACACTCGAATCCCACCCTCACCCCTCACCAACTGAAATGGGGCTCATCTGACCAGGCCACGGTTTTCCAGACGTCTGGGGCCCAACCGACATCGCCACGAGCCCAAGAGAGGCGATGCGGTCGATGTCGTGCTGACAGCAGAGGCTCTCGTGTCTGTCGTCTGCTGCCATAGTCCGTTAAAGCCACATTTCGCCGCACTATCAGAACGGATACATTTGACCTACGTACCACACTGATTTATTCTGTTATTGCATGCAGTGGTGATTGTCTGTTAGCACTGACAACTCTTCGTAAACGCTGCTTCTCTCGGTCGTTAAGTGAGGTCCGTCGCCCACTGAGTTCTCCATGGTGAGAGGTAATGCCTGAAATTGACGCTGTGGCTCGAGGAATATTGAAATCCCTAACTATTTCCGAAATGGAACGTCCCATGCGCCCAGCTCCAACTATTATTCCGAGTTCAAAGTCTGTCGAGTATACAGATTACTTTTCCAGCTCAATATCATGTAAAAATCAACACCTATTTGTTTCAGCCACTGTTTATAATGAATATGTTTTACAGATTTTTCGTTGATATCAGGTAATGCAGCACACTTTCTAATCAAATTTGAAGTATTTTGAAGATTTTTGAACCTGTTTAGGGTAATTAAAAAGATTACAAAGAACTTCATGCAATTTTTTTTTCCAAACTGCTTCCTCAAGTTGAGGTACCATTAAATCCAATGTTATACACTTGAAGGAGACCACATTCTCACCAGGTAAACATGACATGATGGCCGAGGTACTAGGCCTGTTTAATTCCACCTATCATGTACGTTACAAGGATAAAAAAATACCACATCTTGCATTTTAATTGTTATAACTGTTTTCCTAATAAAAATGTTATTTTTCTTTAATTTAGTTGATTCTGCAATGAAGCTTGGGTGTACTACATAAGTATGGACTATCGAAAGTTACAGAAAAAAAAACAGTGTAATGCCCTATGAACTTTAGGAAATATTTGTACCTGAATTCTGAAAAATACGACTTGCGGGAAACTGCGAATGAAGATATGAGTCCAATTAAACTGTGGCTCAGAACATTCCTGAAGCACAGTCTTCATCCTGCAACATTTGTTCATCTTCATCCTTCCTCTTGGCATTCCTTTTAGCACTTCTTGCTTCTTTGGTAACTTGAAGAGCGAATCTTTCAGTTTCATGCACCCATAGTCTGCCACACGCAAGCAATTGATTTTCCATATTAGAGCCACATTTTAAGCCTAAATTTCTCAGGACTTTCAACCTTCCTATCACTTCATCACTGAAATATATCACTGCATCTAGTACACCAACCTTTAATGTATTTAGTCCTATAAAAACACTCTTGGGTAATCTTTCCCACATGCAATGATTGAATCTGTCATTTGTATTCTGAGTGCACCCATGAAGACATTTACTAAGTAAAACAGGGTCACTCATGTCTCTAAAAGTTGGTTTTGTTTCATTCATAACAGGCTCAGGAAAAGAATTTGAGGATGGTATATCTGACCACTTTCTTTTGTTTTTTGGTAACCACACCAGGAATCTGCTCCTTTAGGGCAAAGTCCGTGAACAGGGTGGTCATCTGTGGACGACTTATGAAACTAGGTGGCCCATACAGCTTTTCTTATTGCTGTAACATCATTCAGAGGTGCATTTCGGCTAGTGGCCAGCCCATAATAACTCTGAAGAAGGTCCGTTTCACTTTCTGTCACTCTACCTCGGCCAGACGGAGATTTTCCATCAGATAGCAACTTTCTTTTCATTTCTCTTCGTAGCTTCCTCAATATAGCACCCATCCTCATTTGCACATGGCCACAACACTCCAGTTTTGTTACTAAAGTATCACCATAAACACTGAACTCATTAATTTTACTGAAAGCTGTAGAGTCCCCATCACCCAAGTACTTCGTATACCTAACGTTACAAACGGGCACCGACCTCTGAAATGTTGGTAGAGCTCCACCACTATCCATACCTCCACTGTAACCATCTTAATTCTTAGAAAGCTGATGATCAACATGTCCTTCAGTGTTACCATGGCAGGTGTGGCAGTACTTAGATAAGCACTCAACATCAACAACTTTTCCATTCTCCAGAGGAGTAGCACTTACAATACCATTCAAGGAACGACCTCCTCGACGTTGCCATGTCCCATCAAGTGCAACATCAATGTCCCTGGTGCCACTAATATTTACAGCTTCTTCTGCTGCACGTTTCATAGATGCTTTAGACACAACCGTCAAGGCACCTAAAAGTATTTTTATGTACTTGCTGGAAATAGTGGGAGGAGCAGGAAAGTCCATCAAACCACAAAACTTTTGAGCAGCCTTTTTTCCTTTTCCTATTGCACGCATTGCATACACTAACTTCAAATTCATATCATATGAATTATGCACAATGTTCGAAGTAATTTTCAAAGTAGATTTATTGCAGTATCTACATAGAACAACTAATTCTGACGCTAAACCCTTCCTGCTACTTTGTTGTTATTTCCAGACAGCCAACACCATAACATTGTTTACATTTCGCCACTTACTTTAGCAAAGGAGATAAGATGCCCAGACCAACAACAAGAAATCCACTACAAACAGCGTCATTGTTAACACAAATTTTGAATCACCAGGAGATATGCCATGTGGGAGTTTCTTCGCTGAAGAATTGATACATAGGTTACTTTCAACAGTGTGGCTTGCTTTGTTTGTGAACTGGTTACCACGGAATTTCGTGATGCGTGGCATAGTTCGCATTTATTGCACACTAAAGGATATGTACTTCCACAAATATATGTAGCACTTAGGCAACAAACATTCAGTAACACGTGAAAACACTGCTTCAGAGAAACAAATGTAAATACTATCAAATATAATTATTTACAGACACTAGAAACCTGCATTGTTACCAACACATACAATGTATCATACGTATAATCGCTGGAAACCGAAAGTCCACAGTTCTTTTTGAAATAATACTGGCTTCTATAACAGAAATAAAGGGGACCTGGCGGCATACATGACTGTAACTTTAAATTTGGTATATATAGGAAATTTTTCATTTGAAACCCTGTAATGTACATATCAATGTAATCAGGGATGACTATAGAATTTAATAAAGTCATAAAAAATTCGATTTTTCCACCCCGTATCCTTAATTCCAGTCGTGCGGTCATAATCACATCGGAAACCTTTTCACATGTATTATCTGAATACAAACGACGGCTCAACCAATGCACTGCTGTCCTGTGCCTTGTGCACGCGATACTGCTGCAACCTGTATGTGTGCATATTGCTATCCTATGACTTTCGTCACCTGAGTATATTTGATCTAGTACTTCAGAATGAGAGCACTTAGCGATGCTAGGAAATCTTATAAATAACTTCAAACGTTATCGAAACTTTTTTTTCTTTGACAAGCCCCTATAAATAACGAAAAGAAAACCGTTTATTGCTCATTAAATTTTCACTGTTCATGCAGTAAAGCTTCAGCATCGGGCATTACGTACCAAAAGCACTCGCGTCGGTCGTCTGCTGCCATAGATCATTAAGGGGCTCCGGAACGCCCTATACTTGCAATGTTAAAATAACGCTTATAAATTACATCTTTCCACACAAAGTATTTGAGGTATGAAGTTGAACTTTTTACAGATTATTTATTGGAATATGGGCTACAACTTAACACAGGGATTTTACAAAATTTTAGTTCAGTTATTAAAGATGATTTTTTTTTCAATTGTAATGAAAATTCACAACATTTTTTTGCAATTTTTTATTTATATATTCAAAAATATACAGTTTTTTGGAAAAAGGCTGTGTTAAATTATGCGGAAGGTACTGTGTAACATTTACTGAAAGTTTGAAACAAATATGTTTGCAAGATCCTTAGAAAACATGTAATTAGTATGAGAAAATAAAAGTTTTGGGAATCGAGCAACAAAGATTGGATTAACTTTTTAGTGCATTCCAGGTCCATAGGATGGATTATCTTCATCCTCTGCAAACTCCTCCTCCAGCTTCCTCTTGTTCTTCCTCCTGTTTACTCTTGCTTGTATTTCTAGACTCTTTACAGCCCTGTCTGCAGCCCGAAGGCGTTCCTTGTCTAAAGCAAGCATCGCTCGTACCATGTTAGAACCTATCTCCATTCCCATATTTCTAAATACCTTGCACCTTACAATGTTGCCATCATTGAAAGTCGCAACAGCAACTTTACTTTTACTCATTATTATACTTCAACAAAACAGAGACTCAAGAAACGGAATTAATTAGGAATATTTTCGAGATAACGACAGAGTAATTAAACATGAAACAATCGACAGTCACACCAGCGATATATATTGAACCATCACAGGTTAGCCACAACACATACTTTATCTCACACACTAAAATGTACCTGATGAACACGGACGTTAATAATAACACCATTTGACAGCAGTTTAACAGCGCCACAGTGGGTCACGCCCATGTAGAACACATTTTTAAAAAAATTTAAAAATAGTTGTAGTCTTCGGAATTGAATAAATTATATATCTATTAAAAGGTAATAATCTGCAGATTCAGAAAACGCAAAAAGTAAAAATTGAACTTTTCATGATTTTGAGCCTTTCCGGAGCCCCTTAACGCTACATTTCACCGCACTGTCCTAACGGATACGTTCGTCGTATACACCACACTGGTCTGCGTGTCGATTGTCTTTTGACACTGACAACTCCACGCAAACACCGCCGCTCTCGGTCGTTAAGAGAAGGTCGTCGGTCACTGCGTTGTCTGAGAGAACAGGTAGAGCCTGGAGTTTGGTATTCTCAGTGCACTCTTGACACTGAGGGTCTCGGAATATTGCATTCCGCAACAATTTCCTAAATGGAATGACCCATACGTCTGGCTCCAACTACTACTTCGCGTGTATAGTCTTCCAGTTCCCGTCATGTAACCGCAACCATGCAGCAAACCTTTTCACATGAAACTCCTGAGTACAAATGACAGCTCCGGCAATTCACTGCCCTTCTATATCTTGTTCAAATGGTTCAAATGGCTCTGAGCACTATGGGACTCAACATCTTAGGTCATCAGTCCCATAGAACTTAAAACTACTTAAACCTAATTAACCTAAGGACATCACACACATCCACATCCGAGGCACGATTCGAACCTGCGACAGCAGCAGCATCGCTGTTCTGGACTGAAGCGCCTAGAACCGCTCCTATATCTTGTGTACGGGTTAGTACCGTCACCTGTATACCTGCATTTCGCTATCCCAAGACTTGTCACTTCAGTGTAAACACGGTCTAATATAAATCGGCTAGGTTACACTATTTTTGAAACGTCTGAAGAGTTTAACGCCTCAGCATGGTACTAGGTGTTGCAGCCACACGGACCAGACGGTGGTAATCGTGAATTGCGGTCGAATTGTGTGGTGCAGTACTCACTTGTTGCCGTGTTCGACCTTCGTCTGTCCACTGAGACCACATACGTGTCACTGTCATAGCATCATGCCTTGTACGAGCACTACAAACTCATTTCTCTGAGGCCAGTGGCTCTGCCCTGTTTTTACTCGATCGTATGCTGCTGCTGCACCCTTTGACACTGATGAGGCACGCCGAAATTGGCTTTCACGTTTCTCCCTTGTTTGGTAGCTTTGCACCAACTGACCTGTATGGACACACAAAATGGGACACAGTTGGTCCTACGTTCGTGTCATCTTTCTGAAATCTTAATCACTTATTATGATTTCACTGTTCTACACTTCCTCCAGTTTTGGAGTGATTCAGACCATTAATTCCGGGTGCTGCAATTTTCACAAACAGAAATGCAGTTTCTTTCCAGTATGATGTGCCTTGCAGCAGTTTATGCTCACGGTATCAGATTTTCTGTTTGTAGAAACGTTTCTTGACAGTCAGAATGTTTAGCACAGAAGGATGTGCAGATGAGGTCTTGCAAGATCCAGGATTATGAGCTGAAATCGGTCGGCAAATTTAACTACCAGGGGTCGTACATACAGAGGAACGGAGGCCTGGAAAGCGAGATACAACACCGAATAAATTGCCATTGGAAGAACTGGAGGAAAATGAGTGCAGTGTTGTGTGACAAGAAGGTGGGCATTGGGTTGAAAGGGAAAGTGTACAAGTCGGTGGTAAGGCCTGCTATGATATACAGGGCAGAGACATGGCCAATCACAAAAAAAAGGTTCAAATTGCTCTGTGCACTATGGGACTTCACATCTATGGTCATCAGTCCCCTACATCTTAGAACTACTTAAACCTAACTAACCTACAGACATCACACAACACCCAGTCATCACGAGGCACAGAAAACCCCTGACCCCGCCGGGAATCGAACCCGGGAACCCGGGCGTGGGAAGCGGGAACGCTACCTCACAACCACGAGCTGCGGACCATCTCCGATCACAGTAGCCCAGGAAAGGAAGACGGAAGTGGCGGAAATGAGGATGCCGAGGTGGATGTGTGGGGTAACAAGGAAGGACAGGATTAGAAATGAATTTGTTAGAGGGGCTGTTGAAGTGGGACCCATGGGGAAAAAGATACAAGAGAGCAGACTACGGTGGTACGGAGACTTACACAGAAAAGGGGAAGAGTATATCGGAAACAGAGTTGAAGATATAAAGATCGAAGGAGCGAGAAGGAGAAGAAGACCGAAGATGAGGTGGAAGGATAAAATATCCGGGGACGTAAGGGAGAAAGAATGGAAGAAGGAAGAGGCAATGGATAGAGTACAACGGAGGAGATGGATCCAGAAGAGCAACGCCGACCCTACGTGACGTGGGACAAGGCGACGATAAAGAAGAAGAAGAAGAAGAAGAAGAAGAAGAAACGTTTCTTGATGTGCCAAAGAGCAGAACGTTATGTGACGGACCCGTAGAATGTCGACAATGCCTGTAAAGTCACTGCAGTGAAGCGAGCAGCAATGGAGTAAGTAGCAAGTAAGCAGATACGAAGTAACAAACCGGAGGGCAGTTCGGGAAGCAGCAGCTAATACTCGTGTTCCCCAGCGTCAAAGCGGTTAAGCGTCTCCCTGCCGGCTGGGCGGAGTCGGAGGAAACTCCGGGGCGGGGGCGGAGCGGAGAGCAGGCAGGCAGGCAGCGCCCTCAGAGGGGGTTAATTAGCGCTGCTTAGCGGCCCTCGGCTCATTAAAGCTGTCTGCCGGAGCTACCTGCTCAGGTGGCGGCGGGGGACGAGGCAGCCGCGGAGAGAGTCAGCCGGCTCTCTCACAACTTTTTCTGCCGGGTTTGTGGAGCTCTAACGCTAGGGGAATCCCCGAATACATCGGCCGTGAAAGCTCCCATTCACAAAATAAGATATACACTCTCTCATTTTCTGCGTAACACTAGTATTCTGCATGCGCTGCTGACGTAATGGAGGAGGCTTTACAGAATCTGCACAACACTGTAGGTAGTATCAGTATTTCACACCTGGAGTTCGGACACTTTTTTTTTCACTTGCTGCTGTTATTATTGAGCCACCCACTGATTTCTTATGGTGGGTCGCCGAAAGCCACTTGACCGCTGTGACGGGATTCGGGGATCAGAGCGGCTAGTGATACACCCCCCTGACTCCCGACCCCACTCACACCTTTGCCCGTGTCCCACCACGTAGAGGTGGACTCTATTTGTTTAGTTTCTACAAATGGTGTAATGTGCGGCATCTAATAACCTTACAAATAGTATAATGGTAAGAGGATGATAATACAAAATACAGTTTTGATATATATAAGAAGAGTTGAAAAAAGAAGATAGGAAATAGTATAGGAGGAGAGGTTCCCGTCACCTGGTTGTGAGTGGCGGCCAGGGTCTTGGAATGGACTTCAAGCCGCTGGACGCCGCTCGCAATTCCTTTACTATATCTACCATTTTAAGCTAACATTTATATAAAATAAAGGAAGAAAATACAAAATTGAACTTCATGTCTATCCTACTTTTTTTGACTCTGGTCAGCAGATCTGCAAGCGGCACCTCCCGTCTGCACAAACTACCCGGCCTGGACGGTGGTTTGCCGGCCGGGGTGGCCGAGCGGTTCTAGGCGCTACAGTCTGGAACTGCGCGACCGCTACGGTGGCAGGTTCGAATCCTGCCTCGGGCATGGATGTGTGTGATGTCCTTAGGTTAGTTAGGTTTAAGTAGTTCTAAGTTCTAGGGGACTGATGACCCCAGAAAAAAGTCCCATAGTGCTCAGAGCCATTTGAACCATTTTGGACGGTGGTTTTCCCTGATCTACATAGCTGTATCCGTCGGGTTGGGCTCTGGAACGAGGAACCACAATTAAGATCCTTCCATCCAGGCCGTGCACCGTTGCTCGCCAGGAATCGTAGGCACCTTGAAGAGGTACCTATCTTTCAGCCCCTCTTAGGTCACTATACGCCTCTCGTCAGACATTATGGTGCTTCTACACATGTAGATATTTACAGTTGTGGTGCTTAATGTTTTTATATTGGTTTGTTGAGTCATAAGCACCTAGAATCGGCTTTCCTGGCCTGTTTAATGTCGCACAGGTTGCCACTATGGATCATCGATGTCGTTGTTTTGGTTCGAATCTGTGTCTTCTTCTTGACTAGAGATATGTGGTGTCATCCAACTCATGGGCACTCTGCTGACTTTGTAAACTGACTTGCCTTCTGTATGGTCTGTTGCGTAGGTATTCTGTGTATGTGATTTTGGAAATTTCGTCAGTCAGTGTATTTAGTTCTGTCCACTGGTATGGGTCACGCAATATGGCATGCAATTCGTTCTGTGTATTCTGGTGGTTGACATGTAGTGTGTGTCTTATGTTTGTGTGCTGCCCGCAGAAGAGGACAGTGGGTTGAACCTTCTTCCCCGTATGTGCATCTACTAGTCTCTTGCAGACTCACGCGGCTCAGGTGCGTGGGATAACGGCGGTGTCCTGTGAGGAAGTGTACCACACCGCGGCTGGGATCGATATGTTTCAGTTTTAGTCTTTCCCTGATATCAGGTAAGAAGTTTTAGACCCACTTTTGTCGCACTCGCTCTGACAGGTATCCACTCGCCATGCTCTGAGTTGGCGTGTGGTCTCAAGTGGTCCACCAGTGATCTGTCGGACAGTTTTGGACAGTGAGAAATTTTAATAGGTTCGAGAACAAGTAACGTCTCGCGATGTTGTTCCTCTTTCTGCTCTACGACATCATTCTATTCGTCCCTGTCAAGCGTTTTCCGTCCCCATCCTCTGCACCAATAATTTTTAAATCTTCTTGTAAGTCATCTAACTATCGAATTCTTGGTCTTCCCTTGCTTCTTCGTCATACTAGGTTTTGTTGCAATGCTATCTTCGTTGGGTTCCCACGTTCCTAGAGAAAAACATGCGGTTTATTTTAATGAACTTTATGATTTCAAGACCTTTATGTAATATACAGAGTTCAAAATTGCATCTTCTACAGTATGCACCTCTTCGTTAGTCGTCCAATAAATTTTGCGTAAAAACTTTCGTTCAAAACAGCCTCTTAGCTCTTCTCACTGTTGTGTTAGAGTCCAGGTTTCTGAGCCGTAATAGAGTTTCATGCAGGTGACACTTTGTTCTTCTGGGCACATTTTGGACATACTCTGTAGGGTCAGCCCGTAATACCAAGTATTAGCAAGGTGGATGTGCCGCCTTATTTTTATACTAATATCATTCTGTGGTGTTCCCGGTATTCCCAGATACACAATTCACTAACAGATTCCTTATGTGCCTGGTCAGTTTCTGACACTGTATTTAGCTCCGGTAGTATTGTTTGCATGTATTTGGTTTTATTGACGTTCACTTCCAGTCCCGTTCCTGTTGCTGCTACCAGCAGTGCCCTCTGTGTTTCTTTAGCAGCTAGTTCTGTTCTTGCAGTAATATTCACATCATACGCATAGGCCTCAAGCTGGACCACATACTGTGCCTATTGTTTTGATTTGGGCTGACCTTATCACTTTCTCTAGTGCTATGTTAAAAAGCGTCACCCTATTAGATTTCCTTGTATCCTTACTTTACATACTACTTTTTCCATTGACAAAGTTATGAGGCGTGTTAAATGTCGTGGTATGCCAAGCCTTTTTATTGCTTCAATAAGTTTATTTATTTTTTGGTGTCATGTGCTGCTTTAAAATCAAGAAATATATGATGTGTTTGTATATTTCATTCCCCTGTTTGTTTTGGCAATATCTACCTCAGAGTGGATATTTGGTAAGTAATTGATTTGTGTCAGGATTTCACAACTGAATTTTTGGAATTTAAAAAAGTAATGTCTCTCAATATAGGAAGAAGTAATTCTCAGCTGTACGAGATCCAACATATAAAGAAGGGGGTGGGCAGTGCATCTGTAGTATGTAAAGTTCGTCTGGTGACAATCTACCCAGTACACTGCAAATCTTTTTATTTACTGTGCAATGTAGTTGCAGATTTTTGAAAGGATGTATTTGCCTCAACGCATAGAAATATCAAGTAGCTTTTGAGAAACTGCAAGTAATTTTAAAAATATGAAAGACAGGAAAGCGTAAGGACCATATACAACGAGGGTGAGTCAAATGAAAACCTTAAATATTTTTTTAAATATTATTTATTGTGCAGAAGTGGTACAAAGCTGTACCGCTGTTCAACATAACCCCATCCCACCCTACAAAGCTAAATGTAAGTCCTCCTGCGCTTACAAAGTGCATAAATTTCTCCAGAAAAAAATTCTTTTGGTAGTCCGAGCAACCACTTATACACCGCGTGGCGTACCTCTTCATCAGAACGGCACTTCTTTCCTCCCATTGCTTCTTTGAGTGGTCCAAACATATGGAAATCACTTGGTGATGAGGAATGGCGCCATTCCTTGCTCGCTCTCTTCGTTTCCGGTTGGTGGAAGTGAACCAAGGTTTCGTCCCCAGTAACGATTCTTGCAATGAAGCCATCATCTTCTCGTTCAAAGCGCCGAAATGACGTCGTTCTCTCATTTCAGGAGTCAGCTGCCGTGGCACCCATCTTGCAGACATTTTGTGAAACTGGAGCACATCATGCACAATGTGGTGTGCTGACCCATGACTAATCTGTAAACATGCTGCAGTGTCATTCAGTGTCACTCGGCGGTTTTCCTTCACTATGGCTTTAACTGCTGCAACGTTCTGTGGAGTCTCAACTCGTTGTGCCGGACCTGGACGAGAAGCATCTTCCACTGAAGTCACACAATTTGAGAACTTCCTACTCCATTTGTAGACTTGTTGCTGTGACAAACATGCATCACCGTATTGAACCTTCATTCGTCGACGAATTTCAATAGTTTCACACCTTCACTACGCAAAAAACAGAATAACAGAACGCTGTTCTTCCCTGGTGCTAGTCGCAAGTGGGCGGCCATCTTTATAATGATACTGCGACGGTATGTGTGCATCTGCACTATGCTGCCACATAGAGGCCATTCTGCACGAAGTTTGTAGCACGCTTGCCAACTTACAGGATAACGGCGCGAAATTTCGATTCGTTATTACAAATTTAAGGATTTCATTTGACTCACCATCGTATAAATATGGAACTTTTAAAATATGCTGTTCCACTTTGTGATTTTGGATTATTACATTTATTTAATGAATCCTGGCAATGGTGTATGTAGCATCGCTTCTTGAAAAAAGGAATGTAAAGTATTCATTTAAAATTAACAGAACATTTTTCTTTTTTCTCTTGTGGAAGAAGAATCTAGCCAATCGAATGTTGTACGGCTACACGTAGGGACATGGCTCTGGACGATGCTTTGAAGGGACGCTGGTGATGGTGCCGGGAAAGAAGAGAATCGCTGGCAAGGCATGGGACTCGTGATCGAGACAGTGATGCTCGCCGCACACGCGGCGCCAGCCCACGAGAGACGGGGCTGGCCAGTTCCAGGACATCCACCCGCTCCACGCTACATGACGTAGCTAATCGCCCACAGCGCGCCGTCAGCTTCACCAAAAACACAGTGTTCGCTGATCGTCAAAATGTACTTGAGCTCTTTCTCATCTACACCCACCTGTCAGTACTGCCTGTCTCACAGCAAACGCCCTGGTAACGACCATGAAAATTTGTAAATGATAATAGGGCACATAATATTTTTTTTTCGTCATGAAGAAGTGTAATTTACAAATTTATTTGAATAACTGTGGCCCAAAATAATTTTACATCTCGAAAATAAATATTTGTGACAAAACTTTTTCCATTCTCGGAACTGGATATTAAAATTTCGACCATAGCAACATTTACTATCTGAAGCAAAAGCAAATTAGAAATCACCATTTTATGGACTGATGTCCTTTTAAAAATACACTTCTTCTGTCCCAAAGCCGCGGGAAGCGTAGAACGTTCTTACCTCAGGTTAACCGGGCTGTTGGTGCTGCCAATGTCTCTATGCCTCGCTCGCTGACTTTGTTAGGTGGCACTATTTTCGATATTGCGTGAATGTCCATAAGTAATAAATCTGCTGGACAGAATCTCCTATGACTAGAGGTGAGAACACGCAATGCATATAGAAGCATTCTAGAATTAGATGTTTTGGTCGCCAAGGTGCTATGATTGAGAAAGAAAAATTGTCACCCGCTGTGGGAGAGGAATGGAACGCCCAACCACAAGAACTCTTTAACTAACCTTATGGTCTGCATGTGTACATGGTCGTCAGTGGTGATCACACTCCTATTAAGAAACGTGCCCCGCCTTCTTTAAATGTAATAAGAGTGTAATTTCCCTTCATCTCAATAGGTACTTCTTTATCTTCTGTTCTATCCCGTCGGAGATCTACTTGTAGTATAAATGTCACCGAGTTGTATTAATGGACAAAGGAAGTTATTTTTTTCCTCAGCTTTTGCGTACCACTGAGGGTTTACTAATTAATTCAAAAAAGTGGTTCAAATGGCTCTGAGCACTATGGGACTTAACATCTATTGTCATCAGTCCCCTAGAAATTAGAACTACTTAAACTTAACTAACTTAAGGATATCACTCAACACCCAGTCATCACGAGGCAGAGAAAATACCTGACCCCACCGGGAATCAAACCCGGGAACCCGGGCGCGGTAAGCGAGAACGCTACCGCACGACCACGAGCTGCGGACAATTAATTCCATTCTCCATCACTACGTTACGGATTATGAACTTTCTATAATGTGCGACTATATGAACTGTCAGACTGACGTACTAGGAAACAATTTCGTGACGTTGCCACAGTATGATCGGTAGAAACCGAGACTCGGCAATATGATCATATGCAGTAAAAAGTCTAAAATTTTTGTTGGCTGTTATACTTATTCTTGCGGATAAAAGCGAAATATACTTGCATTTATTTCTTCAAAATTTTAAGCACGTTGAATGCAGATATCGAATACAACTTAGTAAGTTACTAGTGAAACGAAAATGCAAGGTGCTTTTGAACGAGCTCTGTCTGTACTTGTCATATGATGAGAGTCGAAATCTGCAGAGTGCGTACAGGCAAACCTTACCCCACATCTTTGCCACGTACTTTTGGACGCAATGCTGTGCTGACGACAAAAATTCATTTCTGCCACGGCACGCCAGTCGGAAACGAGAGAGCAGAGAGGGCTGTGAAGAAGACGTCAGCCAATTGCACGCTCACCGACCCCTCTCCAGGACGACAACGCGATGGCAGCGCCCTCTATGCCAACATTCCTTTCCCCCATCTGCTCCTATTCCTCGAACATATCCGCACCCTCTACACCTCCCACCGTCTTGAACCCCCTCACGCCCTGGTTGCTCCTCTCCTCTCCCATCCCCGCCCCCTGCCACGTCTTCACCGGTGTGTCCCCTCTACCTTCCATCTCTACACCCTACATCTCCTTTCCCAAGGTGGCTTCCATCAACTCCCTCTCCCGGACGATGCCCTCTCTCCCTCCATTTATCCCTCCTATCAACTCTGATCCTCACTCCCCGTCCTTTCCTCTGTCCTTTCCCTGGGCTCCCTCTTCCCCCCTTTCGTCCTGTTTTCTCCCCACTAAACCTCTCCCTACCTCCCTTCCCCCCCCCCACGTCCTTTTGTATTCCCCTCCTCTGCCTACCCCACTCCCTGTCGCGTCTGTCCCCCACCCGTCTTATGGGTCGTCATCCTCCATCAGCTCCTTTCCCGGTTCCCCGCTTCGCTTTTATTCCCCCCTTTTTTGTTTTCCCATCATCTGTCTAGTTTCCCCCCACCTGCTCTCGGCTGTGGTATGTCACATTTGCCAACTTTTTAGTGCGGTGTTCCAGTGACTATTCAGTGTTGTTGGTCTTTCTCGTGTTGCGAACAGAAACCATGCTGTCGCTAGGTGTGAATTTTATGTCTTTTGCGAACAGAATCCAGACTGTCGTTGTGTTTTTTAATTGTCTGTCTATTGTTTTACCTGTCTGCTTCGTATGTATTTTATTAGCATCATCATCCCTCTGTTCTTTGTTTTAAGTTCCACGATTTCTTTTCGCCATGTTACTCTTTAAGTCTCCGATTTTATCGCCTGTTTTTTATTATTTATTCTCTTGATCTTTCTCACAAAGTCTGTAGGCTGAAGAGCGGCATACTAAGCTGCTGCCAGCCCGCCCCCTTCGGGGGAATTGAAATTCAATAAAGAAAAAAAAAAAAGAAAAACACCAACGTTCGCACTGTATGTACTGAATAACACTGTTTATTTTTTCTGTCGCCCTTAGCCTGCAACACATATGTTTAACACTAAGTTAAGTATTGTATTTTTTTTCCTTTTTTAATAAAACTTATTAATACGATTTGTTTGAACTGGTGTCTAGCGATCTGAGAAGCGGGTTTCCTGGACACCCCATCTTTGACAACTAGGCAGAATTCAGAAATATCTATGGGTATTTACAACGAATATTACAAACAGTACTTCGTACACACATTTCCATACATCAGTCACTTGTACTTGACGCAATTCGGGAGGACGACGGTTCAAACCTGCGTCCGGCCATCCAGGTTTAGGTTTTCCGTGATTTCCCTAAATTAATTGTTAAGAAAAAATTCGATATTTTGCGCCGTTCCGAGATAATTAGGACTGAGTTTAGTCAATCAGGCCGTTGCACGCCCAAATTCAAGTGGCCGGCCACGTACAATTAGTGTCAGCTGTTATAGAGCGAATGATCACGAGATTACACAGCCTTTGGATCGGGTTCTGTCCTTACTACCGTCCCATATCCTGTTTCTGGTCCACTCTCTTGTTGGGCTTTACGACACCAAGCGAAGGACACGTTTGGTGAAACCCTCTCCAGCGGATCTGTAGCAATTGCGCGCGCAACGCTATGAGTGGCTAATTTTAATGCTAGTTAACTCGGAAACGGCGCGACGTATAGAATTTTTTTCTGAACGCATACTTCTCAGCATAATCCATCCAGTAAGCTTTTCAGACTTTTTGTGACCACACTGTATATGTCTTCTGTTACAAAAGAAATGGAGAAGTAACGGAAATTCATTATAATCATAATGCTGTAATAGGAAATAAATCAACCCCAAATTTCTTAATATTAACTTTGACCCCAGACAGCAAACATTAAGGGGGTCAATTGGCGGTGCATAGCTGAGTTCCGCTGGTGCTTTTTCATCAAAATGTTCAGATGTGTGTGAAATCTTATGGGATTTAACTGCTAAGGTCATTAGTCCCTAATCTTACACACTACTTAACCTAAATTATCCTAAGGCTAACATACACACACACACACACACACACACATGCCCGAGGGAGGAGTCAAACCTCCGCCGGGACCAGTGTCACAGTCCATGACTGCAGCGCCCTAGACCGCTCGGCTAATCCCGCGCGGCGCTTTTTCATCAAGTGGCCTATATACTCCTTGCAGGGAAGCATCCGGTTTCTCGTTTCTAGTGAGTCCATACGCGAACTGCCTACCGGCCAACATCAATAAACATCTTCAAATTGCTGTTAATATACTAACACTATCGTAAAAACTAACGCGGGACTCAGGCCGGAGTGGCCGAGCGGTTCTAGGCGCTACAGTCTGGAACCGCGCGACAGCTACGGTCGCACGTTCGAATCCTGCCTCGGGCATGGATGTTTGTCATGTCCTTATATTAGTTAGGTTTAAGTAGTTCTTAGTTCTAGGGGACTGATGAGCTCAGAGGCTAAGTCCCATAGTGCTCAGAGCCATTTGAACCATAACCCGCGACAGAATCGAGCATTATTTGAGGTTAAATAATAGGGTGCGCATTAGTTTTTGTCAGCAGCAAGCACCATAAATGAATTCTCCTAACTGGTTTACAAAAAAGGCAAACAGTGCTTACCGTCGTCATAAGCACCCTTGTGCTGATATTACCATTGCAATACACATACATAGATAAACTGCAGTAACCAATGAAATGAAACGCATTTAAAACTTCCACCCATGGAATCGAACCAGGAACCTTTGCTCCCACACTGAGCTATCGAAGTACGAATCACGGTCCGCCTCAAAGCTTTACTTCTGTCGGTACCTCTTCTCCTACTTCACAATAGCAAGTCCTGCATGACTAGGCGGGACTACCAGTTATGAAAGAAAATATATTGTGTAGCAATGGCTTATCCACAGGCAAGGTCCTAGGATGTTTCCAGAATAAATTTTCACTGTGCACCGGAGTGTGCGCTGATTTGAAATTACCTGGCAGATTAGAACTGTTTGCCGGACCAAAACACGAACCCAGCTGAGGTTACGGTTTTTAGGCCTGGTTCGGCACACAGTTTTCCAGGAACTTTAAAATTAGTTCACTCTCCACTGCGCTGTGAAAATTTGTTCTGGAAGCGCACTTACACAATGGAACATCCTACCGGAGAGCACAGGTCGCTTATATATAACAAAATACTGCAAGAACATTTCTGAACAACTTCCGAAATTATCACTGAAGAATTACTTCAAGAAGTCACACTTCCTGAATAAAGGATACACAGGGTGTATCGAAAAGAATCATATGATTTAAATAAAAATCATAACTATTACGAGGTGTGGCTAGAAAAAAACCGGACTAGTACTGGTGAAACAATAAAACGAATGCAATAAGGCTGAAAGTCGCGTGGCCTGTCACGTGACTCTCGCTCCGCCTACTGCTCGAGTTTCATCTGCCTCCTCCACTCAGTCAGCCCGTGGCGTCTGTTTTAAGTAGTTGACGTTTTGTCTGTGCGTCGGAAAATGTTGAGTGTACAGAAAGAACAGCGTGTTAACATCAAATTTTGTTTCAAACTAGGAAAATCTGCAAGTGAAACGTTTGTAATGTTACAACAAGTGTACGGCGATGATTGTTTATCGCGAACAAAAGTGTTTGAGTGGTTTAAACGATTTAAAGATGGCCGCGAAGACACCAGTGATGACACTCGCACTGGCAGACCATTGTCAGCAAAAACTGATGCAAACATTGAAAAAATTGGTAAACTTGTTCGACAAGATCGCCGTTTAACAATCAGAGCAGTGTCTGACTAACAGGAGTTGACAAGGAAAGTGTTAGGCAGATTCTTCATGAAAGTTTCAACATGAACAAAGTGTGTTCAAAAATGGTTCCAAAGTGTCTCACAATTGAACAGAAGGAACGCCGAAGAATGATTTGTTCTGACGTCCTGGAAAACATTGAAAGTGATCCCACCTTCTTACAAAATGTTTTTACTTGCGATTTAATCGTGGTTTTTTACTTACGATCCCGAAACTAAACGCCAATCGATGCATTGGAAAACTCCTGGTTCTCCACGACAAAAAAAAGCACGAATGTCAAAATCGAAATTCAAGGCAATGATGAATGTTTTTTTTTGACATCAAAGGGATTGTGCACATTGATTGGGTACCAGAGGGACAAACAGTGAATCAGCATTACTACATTAGCGTCCTGGCTACCCTACGTGAGCGAGTACGGAGAAAACGGAACGATTTGTGGAGAAAAAAGTCATGGATCCTTCACCAAGACAATACCCCAGCTCACAGTGCGTTGTCAGTGAAGACGTTTTTGGCAAAACACAACATTCCCATCTTAGATCATCCACCCTACTGACCTGATTTGGCCACCTGTGACTTTTTTCTTTTCCCTAAAGTCAAGTCAGCTTTGAAAGGAACTAGATTTGAGACTGTTGAAGCAGTAAAAGAAAAAGCGACGGAAGTAATGTATGGACTTACCGAAAATGATCTGCAGCATTGCTATGAACACTGGAAAATTCGTATGGAGCGGTGTAGAGACCGAGGAGGAGAGTACATTGAAGGAGATAACATGAAATTGTAAATAACTGTAAATAAATGTTTTCTCCAGCATCCAGCATTTCTAGCCGCACCTCGTACGTTATTTGAGATATGTAAGTGAACAATGTACTATTGGAAAGAGCGAAGTCCCGGGTTTTACATGGTTCCCGCTAGGTAGCAGCAGTGTGCGCCCAGTTCATTTCTAGAAAAATGGTGCTGGGATAATGAAAAGTGTTTTTTTTTTTGCACTTTTTGCGCAGTGCTGGTCAATATAAAATGTTCAGCGTGACTTTCGTACTAGGGGTACGATGCGGATACTCCTACAGCATAGAGCATTTGACGATGGCATGGAACAACTCCCAGTAACAGGTTGTTTGTGTACAGGCAAATCGCCGGGCCGTCCCCGAGTGTCTGACACAGACGTCGAACGCGTCAGCCACAGTTCCACGAGGAGTCCGCAGAAATACGTTCGCCGTGCATATCGGCAGCTCAACATCCCACCGATGTCCGTCTGGAATGTATTGCGTTGACGTTTTGACATGAAACCATTCAAAATCCAGCCCTTCGTTAAGGTGAAAATAACGTGCGAAATTCAGTAATTTTGTTGATGACGACATTGAGGATTACAGTTTTCTTCCACGCTTAGTGTTCAGTGACGAGGCAACATTCCATTTCAATGGAAAGGTAAATCGTCATAATATGATAATATGCGACATGGAACAACCATATGAAGTTGTACAACCAGAGAGGGACTCTCCAAAATTTAATTTGTTTTGTGCAGTTTCACGGGAAAAGGTGTATAGTCCATTTTTCTTTGCCGAGAACACTGTTACAGGAAGCATATATCACGATATGCTTGAGAACTTTCTTGTCCCACAGCTGGGGACTGATTTGAAAGACTTCATTTACGAACAGGATGGGGCACCGCCACACTGGCATCCTGAAGTGCGGGAATTTTGATGTCAAAGGATTACTGAACGATGGTTAATCGCACTGAACCTTACATTACTGGCCTCCAGCGTCATCGGACCTTACTGTATGTGATTATTTCTTGTGGGGTTTATAAAAGACTCCGTTTATATACCTCCATTATCAACAATAACGAATGAACTGAGATATCGCATAACAGCAGCTGTGGAAGATGTAACTCGAGTACGGGGTGGAAAAAATTTTAATACCACATTGACATATGCCGTGCATCTCAGGGGAAGGGGGGGGGGGGAAGGGCATATTTGAACACCTATGAAAAGGTATGAAAAAAAAACTTTTTGAGTGTCCCTTTCATCAACAAAGCAGAATTCATTGTATATGTATATTAGTTTCATAAATATATATGTGTGCCAGATCGGATGATTCTTTTTGATACCCCTGTATTCCACCATAACGAGTTTCAGGCCTGGGACCGCAGTTAGGTGCCACAGAGGACTTATCGTATTAATGTCACATTACTTTCATCCCATAAAGTAACAGAATGTTGATGGTTTTCTCGTTACAAATGCTCTTACTTTATATACAAGCCTTTTACGTTTCATTTACATGTAATGTTTCGTTACAGGCGTTATAGTATACGGATCTGTCATTTACACGTCATATGCTGAAGAACTTGAGCTGAAAACAAGTTTGTGGATACATTTGTTTGTGTCTCTCGTCATGTCAGCTAGCGTTTCAATTGGCTGTCGAAAGAACAAGATGGTACAGTACTGGAATACTCCTACAGCTATAATTCATATTGTTTCGAAGACATCTTTGTCCCCTACGTCGTTATGGAAGCTATACAAATAACTTTAAGATTTTTTAATAACTAACTAAGTTATCTCTGGCAGTATACATATTTCCTCTATAATCACAGTACCACAGAAGTTGGATAAAATTTTGTAAGTACGTTTAGTGCTCAATTCTAGCTAATCATTCAAGTTGCATTCAGATGTTTTCTGAAGCAAGCTGCATATTTTTGCTTCTAACGATAAATGTATCTGTACTTCCACCTAAATGAAGTATGTCTCAGTCAATCAACTGTATAAGCAGTGCAGAAATTGAGAAAAAGACTTTCCTGGCACACTGTACAGAATTATTCGTAAGGGCCTCCATGGCTTATGACGACTACAGGAAAAGTACAAGATATACATACAAACTGGCCATTTACGGGAAGCGCTGGGCTATAAACTATGTATATAGACATACCTGAAATGTATTCGCAGTTGTGAATATGGACAACCATCAGCTTCGTGATGGAATGACGACAATGAAAATTTGTGCTGGATTGGAACTCTAACCAGGATATCCAGATTATCGCAAGCGGTCGCCTTGCTTTTTTCTTGTCATTAGGCTATCCGAGGACGACTCAAGATCAGTCCAAAACTTCCATATGTCGTCAAGCATGTGTCTATGTCCTGTACTGTTACGCCCATTATGTATATTCCCGTACAGGAGAGACATTTTAATTGAGTCGTTTGCCCGGTGTTGGCGGATGCCTAAAATATTGCAGTGATACTGTTATTCCGAAATACGAGGCAAATTTTCATCGCCGTATTGTTGTCATTCGATTACACAGCTGGTGGTTGTTCCTATTCGCAACTGCATATACATTTCATGTATTCCACAGCGGCTGTAGTCGCCGCAGTGCCAGTTCCCACGAACAAGCACTCAGGTCCGAAGGTACATTGCATCGTGTTTGGGAATAACACAAGCAGACAGTTCATGCATCCCGCAAATCTAGAATCTCGCCGATTTTTACCTCTCACTGACACTGATGCTGGCGAGATATCGGACCTGGGCCTTCCGAGACTACCAAGAATGCTTAAATTTTAGTTTAAAGTCGGTCATAGCTACGAATCGACATTGTCTGGTTTCGTCCACTATTTATACTGTTAAACCTTGCTTCTAACCAAATTTCGCTATTCTATGTCGACCCGAAGGACCCTATACGTTTTCGTGAATACGTTTGTTTCAAAATGTGGGATATCAATGGCCATATCTTTTGCTTGCACTGACGTAGAAGGTTTACTTTTTTGTTCCTACAAAGGACCGTAGTCTCTAGTATGAACATAGATTTTAACTTGATACGTCTACTCATTCCTTAGAGAAAGAGTTTTTATAAGTTGGTGGGACTGAGAGGCAGATGGACAACAAATCTGTCGTGTCGGAACAGTATTGGTACCACACCAGACAGAACACATCAAGAGATTGACAGTAAACCATGCCACAAAAATCCGCAGCACACTTGAATCCACACCTCCGGCTGTATGTGCACGCAGCGCCATCACCGATGCGGCTTAAGAGGACGCCGCATCGAGACCAGACCAGTCTACTCTCAGTTTATGAGCAGAGTCAGCCAAAGCCTCAGAACCTTATAGTCGCCTATTTGTGAATGTGTTTGTTTACGACAATCTTGTAAGCACCCATTTAGTCCTCGACACCCACGTGTAGCAAGCGGATACAACAGAAATAGTGATCCCACAAGTGTTCCTTTTTTATCGATTCAGGTGTGGAATCTAAAAAAAAAAAAAAAAAACGAAATAATTCCCTCCATATTGCCTCGTAAAATTAGTTCGTTAGTTCGTGCATGGTGGAATGCAACCCAGTTAACAGATTTCCAAAGCGGGCTGCTGTCGCTGCATGGAGCGAGGGAATTCGATTGTTTAAATGCCTCTGTGCATGCTGTAATATACCTGATCTTATCCCTATACGAGCGACGTGTAGTGGGTTGTAGTATATCCCTACAGTCATCATCTGGATCCGGTTCTGAAACTTTGTCGGCTCACTTTCTCAGAATAGTTTCCGTCTATCTTCAAGAGTCTGCCAGTTCAGTTCATTCAACACTGCAGCGGCATTATCCCGCGGGTCAAACAAACCTGTGACCATTCGCGCTCACCTTCTCTGTGTACGTTCAGTAACCTCTGTCAGGCCTGTTTGGTGTGGATCCCACACACTTGAGCAATATCCTTGGATAAGTGATTTACAAACTATCTGCTTTGCAGACTGATTGCATTTCCCTAGTATTCTAGACTACCAATAGACCAGAATCATCTACCCGCTTTACCCACGACTAAGTCTATAGTATCGTTCTACTTCACGTCCCTAATAACTCTTATTCCCAAGCATTTGTATGAGTTCACAGATTCCACCTGTGACTCACTAATGTCATATTCAAGGGATTCTACATTTCTTCATTTGTGAAATGCAAGATTTTACATATCTGAACATTTAAAGCAAATTATCCGTCACTGCACGACTTTGAAATCTTTTGAAGCTCTGAGTGAATATTCGTACAGCATCATTCAGACAGTACTTCGTTGTAGATAACTACATTATCTGCTAAAAGTCTGGGGTTGGTAATAATATTGTTCGCAAGATGGTTAATATACAACATAACCAGCCAGGGACTCAATACACTTCCCTGAGGCCCATTTCAAGTTGCTTCAGCACGTGCCGATGAATCTCTATCCAAGATAACAAGCTGACATGCTGCTTCCTCCCTACCAAGAAATCCTCAGCCCAGTCACATATTTTGTTTGATACCCCTTATGGTCGTAATTTTGATAATAAGCTACGTGTGGTACTGAGCCAAATACTTTTCGGAAATCGAGAAATAACGTATCTGGCTGACTGCCTTGATCCTTCGCTTTGAAAATGTCACGTGAGAAAAGTGCGAGTCTTATTTCACATGATCTACGTGTTGAAATTGTAAGTAGCCTGTTTTTATGTCTGTATGTTGGCAGCGCGATAGACTGCATTAATACCTCAGACAGAGCTGCCTTTGTAAGAGACTCTGTGGGTGGTCGGACTTGCAGTTAGAGATGAATAGCCACAGCGATGGCAGTTGGAAGGGAATAGCCATCAGCGATTTAGGTTAGATGTTGATAATTAGCAGTGATGGAAGTTCGCAGTAATTACGCGAGCGGACGGTCTGGACGTGTCCGCCATGTAGACGTAATATTGTTGACCATTATATAATTTTTTGACCTGGATGTCACGGACGTTTGTATAATTTTTGAACTGGATATCACATGATTAGGCCGGTCGCTGGTGGTCGAGCGGTTCTAGGCACTTCAGTCTGGAACCGCCCGACCGCTACGGTCGCAGGTTCGAATCCTGCCTCGGGCATGGATGTGTGTGATGCCCTTAGGTTAGTTAGGTTTAAGTAGTTCTAAGTTCTAGGGGACTGATGACCTCAGATGTTAAGTCCCATAGTGCGCAGAGCCATTTGAACCATTTTTGAATCACATGATTAAGGTAAAATCTGCTAAAAACATTGTTTGCTTTGCAAGAAAATCTTTCCTTTGCTAATCACATGCATATTAGTTGTTAGAGCCTACAGTAGTTAGAATCTTTTATTTAGATGGCTGTATTGGTGCTGCTGTATCGTTGTAGTTCGTGTAACGAATATTTTCTGTGAGGTAAGTGACTTATGAAATGTAAGGGTTATTGCCAGGATTTCTTCTAATTCAGGGCCATTATTTTGTGTTAAGTAAAAGTCAGATTGCGTTATTCTTGTAAATTGTGGGTCATAAATGAATAGAATAACTGTGAGCTGTATTTGTCAGGGAAAATTCTGTAGGTCAGTGTTGAAATAATAAAGAAAAGCGTTCAGTTTCATACAACAGTTTAAGCAGGTTCACCTGCAAATAATTTCACTCAGCAGTTTCAGAATTAAATAAAGAAGTTTCAACTTCTCAGTTATTGCAATTTAAGTAAAAACATATTAAGAAGTTTCAAAACGCTTGCTGCTTTGATTGAAGGAAGTCGTTCTCTTCGAGATACTTGCCTATGTATCAGCTCGGAATATGTTCTAAGGTTTTAGAGCAAACTGATGTCAAGGAATTAGGACGCAGTTTAGTGGGTTACTTCTGCTATCCCTCTTACTGATAGGTGTGACCTGTGCTTTCTTCCAGACACAGGGCACAGTTTTTGTTCCATGGATGTACTATGGGTTATAGTTAATAGAGCGACCAACTCAGCAGTGAATCGGGTATACAATCTGATACAGATTTCATTGGCCCCTGGGCCTTTGTTCAATTTTATCAATTTCAGCTTTTTCTCAACGCCACCGACACTCATGTCTATTTCACTCGTCTTTTCGGTGGTACAACAATGTTTGTATTCATTGGGTTTCCTTTGTAAAGGAACATTTGGAAACAGAGTACAGCGTTTCCAATTTTCCTTTGTTACTCTCAATTTCAGTCCCCACCTCCTCCATGAGTGGCTGGACACTAACATCGGTGTCACTGACAGGCTCCACACATGACTAGAATCTCATTGGGTTTTGTCAAAGATAATTCGAAAATATTCTGCTACGATAGTCATTCAAGGTTTCACGCATTGTTCTCTTAACCGCCAAACGCATTTTATTCTGCAACACTTTTTGTATTGATATATGCTTAGTTTCCGCCCATTATGCATTATGCATTATGCAATAGCCGCTCCTTAGAGTGGCTGTATAACATGGATCTCTATCATTATAAACTGGTTCCATAAGAGGTGTGTTTTTTTAAGTAAGTACCGTTTTGAAACTTAAAAAAGACGTGCTAAGATATCTCAATAATTTTATTTTTACTTGAAAGCCTGTACCTTAATCTATTTTTCTACATAATTTCCGTCAATATTGAGGCACTTGTCATAACGTTGTACCAGTTTTTGAATACCCTCTTCATGGAAGTCTGCCGCCTGACTTGTTAACCACTGCATCACCAATGTTTTGACTTCGTCATCGTCTTGAAGACGCTGACCGCCCAGGTGTTTCTTCACGTGCAGGAACAGATGGTAGTCACTGGGGGCAAGATCGTGGCTGTACTGAGGATGATCTAGAGTTCCCCATCCAAAAGATGTGATGAGATCTTTGGTCTGATTGACTTGCAGCAGACCGACGCTCTTGCTCAACTTCCATGGACTGTTGCTTTGATTCTGGTGAGAAGCAGGCCACCCATGTTTCAGCGCCCGTAACAATTTGGCTTAAGAAATCATCAGCGTACCGCTCAAGGAAGGTCAGTGCACTGTCTAAGCGTTTGGTTTTGTGCACATCCGTTAACATTTTCGGTACCCAACGATCGCACAATTTTCGGTAATTCAAGTGCTCGGTCACAATGGCATGCAAAACACTATGAGAAACATTAGGAAAGTCATACCGCAGGGAGGAAATCGTAAAGCGTCTGTTTTCTCTCACCTTATTGTGCACTTCGTGCACCAAACTTTCATTAACGACCGAAGGACGCCCACTCCATTGTTCATCACGCAGATTTGTGCGGCCATCTTTAAATGCTCTCACCCACTTTCATACCATTCCATCACTCGTTTTCTCCGTAAACTGCACAGATTTCACGATGAATATCGATCGCTTTTAGACCTTTATCAGTACGAAATCTTATAACAGCCCGTACTTCACAGTCGGCGGGACTCACAATTATTAGAGGCACCTTAAACACTCAGTACACAACGTAAACAAGGAAGAATCAGACTGTAATGGCGTCAGTGCGTAGATTAAGGTACAGACTTTCATGTAAAAATAAAATCATTCAGAGATCTTAGCAGGTATTTTTTAAAATTTAATTTTAAGTTTCAAGTTCCTCACTGTCTTATGACACTACTGTTTCTCTTTCTAGTTTGCTGAACATGTAAATCTTTTTGCTTCTCTTACAGGGTGTTTCAAAAATGACCGGTATACTTGACGCCAATAAAAACTAAACGAGCAGCGATAGAAATACACTGTTTGTTGCAATATGCTTGGGACAACAGTACATTTTCAGGCGGACAACTTTCGAAATTACAGTAGTTACAATTTTCAACAACAGATGGCGCTGCAAGTGATGTGAAAGATATAGAAGACAACGCAGTCTGTGGGTGCGCCATTCTGTACGTCGTCTTTCTGCTGTAAGCGTGTGCTGTTCACAACGTGCAAGTGTGCTGTAGACAACATGGTTTATTCCTTAGAACAGAGGATTTTTCTGGTGTTGGAATTCCACCGCCTAGAACACAGTGTTGTTGCAACAAGACGAAATTTTCAACGAAGGTTTAATATAACCAAAGGACCGAAAAGCGATACAATAAAGGATCTGTTTGAAAAATTTCAACGGACTGGGAACGTGACGGATGAACGTGCTGGAAAGGTAGGGCGACCGCGTACGGCAACCACAGAGGGCAACGCGCAGCTAGTGCAGCAGGTGATCCAACAGTGGCCTCGGGTTTCCGTTCGCCGTTTTGCAGCTGCGGTCCAAATGACGCCAACGTCCACGTATCGTCTCATGCGCCAGAGTTTACACCTCTATCCATACAAAATTCAAATGCGGCAACCCCTCAGCGCCGCTACCATTGCTGCACGAGAGACATTCGCTAACGATATAGTGCACAGGATTGATGACGGCGATATGCATGTGGGCAGCATTTGGTTTACTGACGAAGCTTATTTTTACCTGGACGGCTTCGTCAATAAACAGAACTGGCGCATATGGGGAACCGAAAAGCCCCATGTTGCAGTCCCATCGTCCCTGCATCCTCAAAAAGTACTGGTCTGGGCCGCCATTTCTTCCAAAGGAATCATTGGCCCATTTTTCAGATCCGAAACGATTACTGCATCACGCTATCTGGACATTCTTCGTGAATTTTTGACGGTACAAACTGCCTTAGACGTCACTGCGAACACCTCGTGGTTTATGCAAGATGGTGCCCGGCCACATCGCACGGCTGACGTCTTTAATTTCCTGAATGAGTATTTCGATGATCGTGTGATTGCTTTGGGCTATCCGAAACATACAGGAGGCGGCGTGGATTGGCCTCCCTATTCGCCAGACATGAACCCCTGTGACTTCTTTCTGTGGGGACACTTGAAAGACCAGGTGTACCGCCAGAATCCAGAAACAATTGAACAGCTGAAGCAGTACATCTCATCTGCATGTGAAGCCATTCCGCCAGACACGTTGTCAAAGGTTTCGGGTAATTTCATTCAGAGACTACGCCATATTATTGCTACGCATGGTGGATATGTGGAAAATATCGTACTATAGAGTTTCCCAGACCGCAGCGCCATCTGTTGTTGAAAATTGTAACTACTGTAATTTCGAAAGTTTGTCTGCCTGAAAATGTACTGTTGTCGCAAGCATATTGCAACAAACGGTGTATTTCTATCGCTGCTCGTTTAGTTTTTATTGCCGTTTCAAATATACCGGTCATTTTTGAAACACCCTGTAGTTGCCCATTGTTCTTTGGTATTCATGAGTGTCTGTTTTCTGTATGTCTCGTAGCTGAAGCGCAGTCGTCATCCGAATACAAATAACCTGCGCGCATCTGCACGGTGGACCGCGGCTGGCTCGCAGACCCTGCGAGAGCTGCGCCGCTGCCGGAGTCGCCGAGAGCTGGTGAGTCCCCACCAGGCCGCCTCCGTTCGAGTAATGACGTCGTTAGCAGGTGAGGAGCGGCCGAGGTATCGAGTCATATGAGGAGTGCGGCCGGGGATAATCCGGGCCGCCGTCCCTTGAGACGCAGCGGCCCCGCTGGTGCCGGCTGGCAGCGTATTGATCACGGCGGGGGCGGCGCGCCGGACCTCCCGGTGCCCACCACTGGCTCGCGGCCGCCCGCCCACCGCCGTCGACGCTCCCACGGGGAAGTACTCGTACTTAATGGCCCCAGCCCGATAACACTGTGGGCGATGGTCTTAGCTATTCGAGATGGACTGAAATCCTAAGAGTGAATGTTGTAACCTCCCCACAAAAATTAATCATCATCATCATCATTTAAGACTGATTATGCCTTTCAGCGTTCAGTCTGCAGCATAGCCCCCCCCCCCCCCCCCCTTATACAGTTCCACCATGATCTCCTATTCAGTGCTAACTTTGGTGCCTCTTCTGATGTTAAACCTATTACTTCAAAATCATTCTTAACCGAATCCAGGTACCTTCTCCTCGGTCTGCCCCGACTCCTCCTACCCTCTACTGCTGAATCCATGAGTCTCTTGGGTAACCTTGCTTCTCCCATGCGTGTAACATCACCCCACCATCTAAGCCTGTTCGCCCTGACTGCTACATCTATAGAGTTCATTCCCAGTTTTTCTTTGATTTCCTCATTGTGCACACCCTCCTGCCATTGTTCCCATCTACTAGTACCTGCAATCATCCTAACTACTTTCATATCCGTAATCTCAACCTTGTTTATAAGGTAACCTGAATCCACCCAGCTTTAATCCCATACAACAAAGTTGGTCGAAAGATTGAACGGTGCACAGATAACTTAGTCTTGGTACTGACTTCCTTCTTGCAGAAGAGAGTAGATCGTAGCTGAGCGCTCACTGCATTAGCTTTGCTACACCTCGCTTCCAGTTCTTTCACTATGTTGCCATCCTTTGAGAATATGCATCCTAAGTACTTGAAACTGTCCACCTGTTCTAACTTTGTTCCTCCTATTTGGCACTCAATCCGTTTATATTTCTTTCCCACTGACATGACTTTCGTTTTGGAGATGCTAATCTTCATACCATAGTCCTTACATTTCTGATCTAGCCCTGAAATATTACTTTGCAAACTTTCAATCGAATCTGCCATCACAACTAAGTCATCCGCATATGCAAGACTGCTTTACTTTAAATATGATGCTGGCAACAATCAGAGCAAACAAAAATTAATAATAAAAATTAATATTATGGATAGTGATTCTAATTTTACTGTAACCTCAGAACAAAATTCATTAAATAATAATATGATTCTAATTTTAGTGTAACCTCAGAACAAAACTGGTTCCCATTCATAATCTCCGTACAGAAATGCATTCACATTTAATGTACCCACAAAATTCTTTTCTCATTTAATGTAAGCTCGAAACAGAAAAATTCCTAACCATCGTAATAAAAAATAAATTGAGTAACCTGGTAAATTTTGGACGACAGCAGTGCTGCGTCATCGCCCTGTAAGATTATTCTGAATAAAAAAAAAGGAAAAATTCTTACCTCAATAAAAACGGCGAATATATCTGCTCTTAATAAAATTTTTCCGGCACATCTCTGTGCAATGCTGGCCGATAGATTTGTCATTTATGAAAGGAAGCAACTGATTTTTCTTTTGCAACAATAGGAATGATCATAGATTGGAGAAATTAGTAGATTCTTTAAATTGAAATGAATGCTTGTTAAAATTAATTTATATCACAAAGATTATTATTAGGACATTTTTTTAAAAATATTTACATGGGAGTTCAGATACATTACTAGATATGCGCGAGGCTGCTTTTTACCTTATACAATAATACTCAGGCTCCAGCATCGCTGCACCGCGACCGGCCCAGCCAACATGATACACTATACCACACCAGTTCAGACTCAGATAAGCGCAGACTGGCGCAGACTAGCCACCAGACTAGCGCAGACTAGCAACTTACTGCTACAGCTACACAGTTCGTACTCAGTCAACACTGCTCTCTGGTCAGCGGTTCTCTTATACCTTGCATATCGCAGGCAGCGCATGAGCAATACATCGAAATTGGATCTGCTCGGACCTCTTACATAAAATTACATCTGCTCGGACCTCTTACAATGTACTAGCGTGTGACTTCGTACGCTTTCACGGTGTAATAATTCTTGAAAGTCTCCTCAAGTTTTCTGCCGGATCCTAAAACCAACTTCATTCAATAATTCGGCGATCCAGCTCTCCGCCATCTTCAGGAGAACACTGCTGCTGAGTCCCGCTGGAAACCGATGTCAAGGATGCAGATCGTCGTCCTATACTGACTTCTCTACCGTACACGGCCCGTGCGCCGCCCATCACAGTTGCCGGCCTCCAAGAGTGAACAGGTGGCGTCGCCCTCAGTGGAACACCAGTAACAACGATGTATCACACTCAAAGACTGTTTTCAACATCCCACAGAGGCCGCACCGAAGAACTTTCTGTTTTGATGCGAGATGGTACAGGGTTCCACGTCTTGCTAAGAGAAAAGCCATTGTCTCTGTTAATCAAATTGCCTGTCCATCTACGAGGGTAATCCCAAAAGTAAGGCCTCCTATTTTTTTGTAAGTACATAGACCTGTTTATTTCTACAATGGTTTACATCAGTTTACCGCTTGAACATTTAGCTATTTTTCTACATAATCACCATTTCTGTAGATGCATTTTTCTGTAGACGCTGTAGCAGTTTTTGTATGCCCATGTCATACCAGCTCGCCGCCATGTTGTTCAGAAAGTTATGAACTTTTCCTTTCACCTCGTCGTCGGAGCTGAATCGCTTTCCGGCCAATTGTTCTTTTAACCTAGGAAACAGGTAATAGTTACTGGGCGCCAAGTCAGGACTATAGCGTCGGTGGGTGATTATGTTCCACTTAAACTGTTGAAGGAGAGCAACGGTTTGCCGAGCGATGTGTGGGCGAGCGTTGTCATGGAGAAAGTATACGCCCCTGCTCAACATTCCTCTTTTCCAGTTCTGAATTGCCCGTTTGAATTTTTTCAGAGCCTCACAATACCTGTCAGCGTTAATTGTGGGGATAAAGTCGACCAACAATAGCCCTTTACGATCCTAAAAAATCGGTTGTCATGACGTTACCGGCAGTCTGCGTTTGGTTGAATTTACGCGGCTTTGGCGAAGAAGGATTTTTGACATCCATGCACGACTCACTATAATCTTCCATCAATTGGCGATGGATTTCAATCAGTGCAGTGCCCTTTACGTTCAAAAACCGAATAACTGCGCGCATTTCGCACTTGGCGGTAACATCCAACGGGAGCTCCATTCTCAACGGCTGCCAAGCCAATACTGTAGAGTTGCGGCGATTCGTGAATGAGTCGTTCATTTGAACGACTCTAAATAAAGAATGGTAAGAATCAAATCGTGATACGGACGAATCGTCCTTCAAAAGAATCTTAAGAACGATTGCGTGTTTCCGAGTCGTGACGATTCCAAGTTCCAACGATTCATCGATTCTTAGTACGCTATCCTTCGAAGACAACTTCCGAATCATGTCGAGTAGTGCCGAATGATTACGGCCGCCAGATGGCAGTCAAGTGGAGGATGCGTGTGAACAAAGGAAGCTCGGAACGAACAAACGAAGTTCGTGGGCCGTAATATTACTCGTGAGAACCAAGCTGACACTTGGCGGTGTCGTCTTCTCACGTAAATAGTAGTGACAGCGGCAAGTTCTCATACAAATTAAAAGCAAAATACCTATGCTTTGTATTTAGGAGAAATGAAAGTTAAGCTAAATTTGCCTTGTGGGAGGGCTGTCAGCTGCCTTATGAATTACAAGGGTGATGTGGACTTGGAAAGACAGCACAGAAAAACATAGAATGATATGAGCCAAACCACGTCTGCCTCACTGCTAGATTTTTTTACTATAAAACAGACGTCTGTAGTTAGATACGTTCAAGCCACACAACCAAACTGGCATACCACGTAATTTTGCACCACCTTTCGCACAAAACGACTCCTCTTTCCTGGCATACTGAAATAAAACAATAGATGCAATCAAATCAAACGTGACCTTTCATCAATTAAGGCATTACACGTATAAATCGAGAATCACACTTGTAACGTCATATGCATGTTTACTCATAAATAGACTATTTCTGGCATATCTTATCATGAGACAGTTCGATTCTAACCCCATTGACAATTTCAGACATGTCCTGCCATCTGTGAGTAAGATGTAGAACTTTTTGCATTCCGTAAGAATCGTGCCATCGCAGACTAGAATGAATCGTGAAAGAATCGTGAACGAATCGTAGGAATCGATTAGCAATGTGCGATTAAATCGTAGTAATCGAATCGGGAAAATGAATCGTATTGCCCAACTCTACAATACTGAGCACCTCAGCGCGGCGTGCGCATGTTTACACACTCTTCATAACAGTGTGACCAACTGCAACACAAACAGAGTTCTGTACATATAAAAAAAAATAGGAGACCTTACTTTTCGGATTAGCCTCGTAAATTCTGCTTGCCCATTATATAGACTGTTCCAAAAATCAAAAATGTTGGCAACTGTCACAGTACCGCCAAATTTCATCCCGCGTCCCTCGTTTAAGCTACCGCCAAATTTTCCGGCTGTTGTAACCTCATATGATGGCTATGGTCCACGCAACTCTCTTGAACTGTGCGAATCAAACAGCCGATGTAAGCCTACCCACACGGATACGGAATTTTATACGTGCCAGGCTTTCCAAGCCCCAAATCATTCTTCACAGATTCGTCTAATGCTCTAATCTCGGGAAGTGGACAGAACACACTCTTAATATTAAAACCCCTTAAAATATTTCCAGCCCTCGTCGTAAGGAATAAAGGCCACAGATCTACGCTCCTCTTAATTCACCTCCGGGGATAGTTCAAACCCCATAGCCTGACGAATCTGCTCTCTGACTATCCATTTTCCTTAAAAACAGCCCAAACGGGCAAGTTCTTGGGTGAAATTATCCGTGTCGGAAATGCTACGCTCAGCGTAACAGAATCCTAGGGACGCTGCTGCATTCATAGGGTGAATGGCAACCCTTAACATGCAGACACCGGTGGGTATATGTCGCCTTTCATTGAACACTGTCTCCCAGTGTACCTCCTTGTTTTTGGTAAAACGGAAGCATCCCATCAGTTTCAATCTCCATGACAAATTTAATGCTAGGATGAAGACAGTTGGTCCCATATGTGTTGAGAGCATCACGTCTATGTGGCCAGACGAAAAATGTATCGTCTACTTATCTCCTGAAGCACGTTGGTTGTAAATCTGAAGCCTACATTTATGTATCCTCGAAATCATAACTAAATAGACTACTAAGGCCGATAAACGATTACGCTACCCGCTCCATCATCCTGTTCATAAATGTTGCCATTAAATGAAAAAAATTCGTGGACGTCAGCACTTGAGGACAAAGCTTCACCAACTCTTCATCCAGTTTTTTACTAATCGAACTCCGGAGAATCTTCCAGAGGGACTCGTGTAAACACAGATACCACTTTAAATCTTAGTAGTAAACCCGAAGGACCCAGTCTCAAACATTTGAATCTTCGAATAGAATCCACCGAATCTGAGATGTGGTGTTTACACTTGCCAACATATGGACTATGAATAGATATTCAATACTTGGCCCGGTTGTAAATTTGATAGACCAGCCCAGTCTTGCAGGCTAGGAACTATGAAGGATTGTGCATGCGCCGTTACAGCACGGAGGACGACGATCTGCAGCCGTGGTATCAGTTTTCAGCGGGACTCCTTTCTCCTGGAAATGGCGAACAGCTGGAACGCCGAAATGTTGAATCACATTGATTTTAGAATCCGGCAGCAAACCAGAGGATACATTCAATAAAGTAGCGTGAGTCTTAGACAGACACCTAGGGGCACATGTGGGGAAGAAGTTTCCCTAGGCCAGCCGGTGTGGTCGAGCGGTTCTAGGCGCTTCAGTCTGGAACCGCGCGACCGCTGCAGTCACGGGTTCGAATCCTGCTTCGAGCACGGATGTGTGTGATCTCCTTAGGTTAGTTAGGTTTAAGTAGTTCTAAGTCCTAGGGGACTGAAGACCTCAGATGTTAAGTCCCATAGTGCTCAGAACCATTTGAACCATTTTAAAGTTTCCCTAGAACACGCTGTCTTCCTCTGCGGGCAATCTGCGAACAACAGACATACTCGTAGAATACACTTAGGCTACACAAAAACAGAAATACATATATACATGGCAATAAGAGACTGAGAACAGAAGGCGCAATTAAATGCATTATCAGACAGTATTTGAAAAGCAACTCATGAAGAGTACGCATACATGACGTAACAAACATGCATATATGTAATGTAACAACAATCTCCAGCGGTAGACTCCAACAACCAAAGTGGCACCGACTACAGTGACACTGAAGAGAATAAGGAAAGGTGGGAGAAGAGACGTAACAGTAAATAAAACAGGTAGAATTGTGAATCGGAGATAATATGCCAAAATGCACTAACAAATTGTGCCTACTGGTCTAATAACAGTTAAGGATAGCGATTAGTAAAATAAATAGAATTCACGAACTGTGCCATGGCTCGCGTGCTATAGCACTCAGAGAGACTGGTCATTCCCCCCCACTGCCACGCCATGCTATCTGAGCGAGAAGATGGGTAAACGGCGAACGTGCCGTATTTAAATAGCAATGCAGTCGTACTGCGTAAGACTTAGTTTCGTGTTGCTCAACAACATAGTTCACAAACGAAACGAATTTTCAGTTCTGAGTAGTTATTTTGGCACTCTAAAGACATAATTTTTATTTTGTCCAAACTGTCGACATTCAGACAGATGGATACAATTTCACAGATTTGCGCTCTCAGGTTCGCACATAATCGTGACTTATTTAGTTCCACAGTCGTAAAAAAATCTTTCCCACACAAATTGTGACCGAACTATTTTATCCCGTTTGCAAACGCATTATGGAGAGACATGGAAATTCTCCCTGAGGATGCAAGCCGTCACTTGCTGTAATCATAAATATATGCCCAAACAATGCAAAATGTTATTATCTTTACATAAAGAAAAGTATTATCTTCTCCATAACCTCAAATCGTGAGCTACGTCCGCAATTTTTATATATGAAATTAGCGAATTTACTTGTGGCACTTGCGTTGCCTTTGTCTGCGGTCACTTTCAGAACTCAAATTAATAATCGAATTAACTATTTTAATAATATTTAACCTTGAATAATGAATGCTGAAGATTAGATGGGTAGATCACATAACTAATGAGGAAGTATTGAATAGGATTGGGGAGAAGAGAAGTTTGTGGCACAACTTGACCAGAAGAAGGGATCGGTTGGTAGGACATGTTCTGAGGCATCAAGGGATCACCAATTTAGTATTGGAGGGCAGCGTGGGGGGGAAAAATCGTAGGGGGAGACCAAGAGATGAATACACTAAGCAAATTCAGAAAGATGTAGGTTGCAGTAGGTACTGGGAGATGAAGAAGCTTGCACAGGATAGGGTAGCATGGAGAGCTGCATCAAACCAGTCTCAGGACTGAAGACCAACACACACACACGAACCTTGATTTGTTGGTGTACCCATGTTATCATCATAATCAAATAAAAACATTGAACGGTAGGGGGAGTGTGAATGAGAGCAGTGGCATATTTAATATTACAAAAATAATGACAAGTTTTCATTAATCTTTTTATAGCAACCGAGAGCTTACAAAAAATTAGAAACACAAATCACAAAAGGGATGGCGCTTGATTGGCGAAGCTTTCATTGTGGTAGAAATTATACAAATTCTCCTCTGAATTAATCTCTTCTACAACTCCATTTGATTTTTTTACGTGAATCCACTATAGTGGATAGTTAAGGATAGCGAGTAGTAAAATAAATATAGTGCAGGAATGAGTAAGAATTCGGCTCACGAACTGTGCCATGGCTCGCGTGCTATAGCACTCAGAGAGACTGGTCATTCGCCCCACTACCACGCCATGCTATCTGAGCGGGAATCAGCTATACCAAAAAGTATGGTTCACCTGAGAACAGGGACCTGTTAATGTCATTTAACAACCCTATGACAGTGCAGCAACACTTTAACCTTTCACCTTGATTCAGGCGGCAGCATAAATCGGTGCGCTGTGGGCGAGGAGTGGCGCGCAGCAGCAGCTGTAATGTTCTGAGGCGTCCACGAAAATTTGCAAACTACACAGACTGGCATCCTGATTACTAGAATATTGGAAACTTCCCTATCAGAGCTCTGAAATCCCGGTAGACGTCACTGTGAGATTAATCCGTTCGCTGGTCTGGCCAAGCCAATTTGACTCCCAGGCACAACGGTTTGTGCTGGAATTGTCACACGTTAGATGGCAGAGTCAGAACGAATAGGTTCACCCTCACCACACACAGTATGTCCGAGATCATATGCAGTTCCACTGTTGGCACAGTTGGAAACGACCACTGGGTCCTTGCCCACCATAATTTACACTCACTTACAAGGTGAACTGAAGCTCTCCTCCAGGGGGGGGGGGACCATAAGCCGAGAAAGGCAAAGAATCACAACCATTTTCCAACATGCCTCAATACAGGAGCCGAATTAGCAAAAACAACTCCTCCCTACATTGTACACACCAATCGAACTATCCTCCTCTTGACTGTTTTTTGGCCTGGTAGCCAATCCAGACACAGCACCGGGGTTCCCACGCTGTGGGAGAGAGCCTCTGCTTTGCACACCCTAACAGAATCCAATTACCAATCTATCTTGTCTGCAAAAATAAGATTTTAAATTAAGGAAGTGTCATTCTCATGGTAAGCATGACCACGTTTCGACAAAAGAAGTGTCTATCTAAATGGGATCACAGTCCCAAATATAGAGAGAGATCTTTCCAGTCAGACGATTTCCTATTTATGAAAGAAGGCTGTTAAGCTTCCCTGACAGTCATGCATGTGCAATATATGTTTCTGACGCTCTCTAAGAGAACCTGGTGACTTACTGGCATCGTGGGAGTTACAGTTTTGTCTCCACTGAACCCGTGCACCAGCCAGTCTGTCCGTGTCGTTCCAGCACCTAACATGAGAATGCTGCCCTCCGTTTGCACAAAAGCTCAGATTACATCAGTGTTTCTTAAATGGCTTCCTCCAGCCGCCTTCCACCAGGTGGCCACATTTGCGACAGAGTGTCGGCTGGCGCACGTAGAATTTCCTCCTCCTCCGATCCTATGAGGGAATTGGGCAGTGTCACGCCCCGAAGTTCCTCTGCTGGTACAAGTTACAAGCCAGGTCACTGGACTGAGGAGCTATGGTCCATAACCCATCACTCTCCCTGTTCTCTGTCATCTCCACTACCGCCTCTTGGGTACAAGTCCTCTACAGGTTACACAAGCAGTTATATGAACATTCTGCCCACAATTTCCTCATGTAAAAAATGTCATAAACCACGCATACCAAATGTAGTACTGGGAAACACAAAGATCATAACCTAAAATGTGAATATTAATGTGACTGACAGCCGGCCGGTGTGACCGAGCGGTTCTAGGCGCTTCAGTCTGGAACCGCGCGATCGCTACGATCCCGTGTTCGAATCCTGCCTCGGGGATGGGTGTGTGTGATGTCCTTAGGTTAGTTAGGTTTAATAGTTCTAAGTTCTAGGGGACTGATGACCTCAGATGTTAACTCCCATAGTGCTCAGAGCCATTTGAACCATTTGTGACAGGCAGTGTTGTTAAAGTGCGAGAGTGACATGCTACGTCTCAAGAACAAGACGTAAAATGATTCGTCTTTAAAACATTACTTACACTACAGCTCAATAAATTAAATGCGCACATGCACAGGGCGCTTTCAACTGAAATGGTAAACGGTCTCGAAAACAGATTTAAGGTTGGCAGTGTCCTCAAAATCTCTTAGAAAACTATCATTGTAATTCTTTCAAGACCACAGTGAATTCTGCCAAAATTGCGCTTCTTTAACACTTAGGAGCTTACCGAATTGGCTTGCGTTTCTTTGTCCGAACTTGACCCTTTTACAGCGCGAATTTCATTTTAAATGCGTTCACATCAACTGAGAAATGAGTTTTTCATCACCTTGCAATATCTTCGTGGTGTTAGATTCGTCACTGCACTCTTCTTCGTTCGTAAATGCGACAACAGCGGTCTTTAAATCGACGTTCCACGCACACAACGTGACGTAATCACGGACTTTGTGTTCATATATACAGTCACCATATTCTTCGTTCATTTCCACCAAAAACTGCATCAGGCAGTGGAATCATATGCTTGCCACTTAAAAATCTTATTTGGTATCTTCACGTCATCCATGCCTGCAAATTAAGCACAACATATCAGAACAGAACAGTGAACCCCGTCTGTCGATAGAAGTAAATTTTGATCTTTCATGGGCAAGTAGGTTTTTTAATTATTTCTGTATGGTGTCGTAATGTCGTTTGACATCAAATTTTGCAGTACACATCGATTATGGAACTGGATAATAGGTACAAAAATGTTTTACCCTCTCTTGTGTCTTTCACGTCCATTTTTGAAGGTTTATGACGATAGGTGTCTAGACTGCCACGGGGACCTATGAGCACCTGCCATACCAGGAACAAGTCGCTAAAGGTAAAGCCCGCACGTCCCTGGCACAAGCCATACCACCACGGTTGCGCAAGAACCACACATTAGCGTATTCTATACGTAGTTTAGACAAAAAGGGAATAGAAGCTTTCGAAATGTGGTGCTACAGAAGAATGCTGTAGATGAGTAGATCACATAACTAATGAGGAGGTATTGACTGGAATTGCGGAGAAGAGAAATTTGTGGCACAACTTGACTAGAGGAAGTGATCGGTTGGTAGCACATACTGTGAGGCATCAAGGAATCACCAATTTAGTATTGGATAGTTGCGCGGAGAGTAGAATACAGTAGGTACTGGTCAATGAAAAACCTTACACAGAATCTCTGGACTGAAGACCACAACATACTTTCACTGTGGGCATGAGTATTTGCATGGTTACTGGTAGGACAATGTCAACATTAATCATGTGACGCAATGCAGAGGCAACACATTTTATACCCACTGTCCAGTTATGTGTCTGCGAGTGTCTAAATCTCCGTGCTGTTCATAGTAATACTCCTGGATTTTACACATGATACGTGATATCAAATAAAATTATTTTCTGCTTCTTAGCTAGTAACGGAACGTAATTAGCGCCCATATAAAGTACTGTAGTGTGTTCGCTTTATTTTAGCGAAATTTGTAAATGTGTGTTCGAGTCTTACTGCGGACAGATTTAACACTGAATTTCCATAGAGTGTATCAGGTATCGACGATGCATTCTTTACCAATATATTATAATATTTAGACTAGGTATCTCTCCATGTCTTACTTAAGTAACTGGTATCCCCGTGTACGATAAGTCGACTCCTGAGAAGATCGCAAGCGTCGGCTATTGACTGGATGGTCGTCAGAACCTGCAACCAAATTATAATTGGATGAAAAAGTAATGACATTTCTAAGAACTTTTATTTCCTTACAACACTGACATTGACAACTATCATCCGCTAGTCAACGGACTGTAAAAAAGCTCCTTAAGATTTTATTGCCATCTTCCTGGATACTGAAAGTTGCTAGTCCGATTACGGTTAAGGATCATAATTACAGTTACATCTAAGAACTTTCAGGGCCACCACATACGATTACGAATAGACTTAGAGTGCTGGATTGCTATTTAAACATCAATAGGCAGTGAGGATAAGGCCTTTTCTCAAACAAAATTATTGTTACAAAAATCGCAGAAAGCATATTGATAATTTTAGTTGCTAGAAGGAGATCACCTTACACATGCACGCACACACATGACATTACAGTAGCTATCTGAAAATCAGGGATCAACTTTTTTAAACGGGTAAAATACACACCATCTAACATTTGCGTATCACGTTGCATTAAAAGCCCGGAGAGGCCTGATAGTGTCTCCACAGGAAAAGTTGGGTAACTTCTTTACAAAACCAATTTCTTTATATCAGCAAACGATGGGAGTCTAGCATTACACAGTTACCACTAGGTACACGCCCATACAATATTGACTTACAACATGGTGCAGGTGAATGTACATCTGAATTAGTATGGTAAGTGCAACATGAAATTAACATTGTAAAATAATATACTGGTATCGGTCAAAGATACACCCCGTCCCCTGCAGCCCACCTTGGGGAAAGCCACTCACACTATTATTTGCACAATGAATGTTTAGTCTTCTATCCACCCCAACATTTGGGTCTCACATGAAAAAACGTATGTATCTTTTTTTTTTTTTTTTTGTAATCGCCGTTATTAGTGATTGGGGAACATTCGTCGGTTACTTAACAGATATTTCCCTCTTGTATTCAGATACGCGCCTGAAGAGGTCGCTCTAAGATATGAAATCGGTTGTGGATCCGAACAAAAAATGGTTCTAATGGCTGAGAGCACTATGGGACTTATTTTCTGAGGTCATCAGTCCCCTAGAACTTAGAACTACTTAAACCTAACCAACCTAAGGACATCACACACACCCATGCCCGAGGCAGGATTCGAACCTGCGATTCCAGACTGCGGTTCCAGACTGTAGCGCCTAGAACCTCTCGGCCACCATCGAGGCTAAGTGCAAGACAGTAAAACTATACTACTTTACTGTATTACAGTGCTAATTTTAATTAGACATTAACGTGTACCATATATTGAGGAGATTCTGTGAAGATAATCATTATTCTTCTATGGAGAAGAAGAAGATGCCCGTTGGAAAGTTTTCTAATGCAGTCGTAAACTTCACTACGCTATTCAACGTGCTCTGGTAGGTTTTCCGACATATGTTTACCTATATACACGACTTCTTTGTTCACTGATATTTGCACCTTGAAATCTTTGTTGATACTGTTTTTGATACTTTCGTTATATTAACGCCTATGTGTGACGAAAAATACTGGTAACGAAGAAGAGTACTGGTCAAAATGCCTGTTTTTCTTTTTTTTTTTAATTTTTCAACGGGCCTCTTCGTGATATTAAATTACGTTCCTGTATTCTCAAGGAAACTGTCCCTATGACTTGGTTTTCCTCGTAAAATTATCCTACAACTAGTTTCTCCATTTTTGAAACGCCTGTAGAAGTAATGATGCCTTCTGCAAACGTTGCTGAACCCAGTCACTTAATTGATTCTCGGAGGTGCATTTTTCCAATCGATGTGGATATCTATCTCTCGTGTCCCAAAAGCACTTTATACCTTTTGTATTTCATTCCTTGGGAAATTCATTTTATAGCTTGTGGGATTGAGAACTATTGAATCAAATGCACTGGGGCTTTAGAATTCAGTCATGATTGGTTTGCCTTGAACTATCTGTTCAAGTTTTCGAGTGTATGTGTAGAAACCTATAAAGTTTGGGGTTAGTAATATTTCTTGTTACTATATGTGTATCATTTGCAGAAAGATTTAGTTGTCGACCGGTGTTTGCATTGGCTTGACTCATGTGGCACATGAAAATCACTAGACTGGTCTTTGCTAAGTTTTGTACTTGGGCGGCTTTTCACAGCTTTTACTACAGCCACTGAGTCGCACTGCTCTGTGGCTTGCTGTGCCATGACAGCATTACCGATTTGAACTGGTTTTATGGCATGTTGCTTTTGAATCTGCTATCCACGCAGCTTATTGTGCACACTGGCTGAACATGACCTTTTTTGCTGCAAAAATAACAAATCACATTGCAACTTGGGCACTAAGACACCTATGGCAACTAAAGCACTTTAGGCAAGACTTTGCTATGTTTTTCTATGCACCGGTGTTCTGATAGTACAGTGTGCCACTATTTGTCTCTGAACATGATGTCGTATGCAGTGTTACATGGGCCAGGTGGACACACCACTGTTTGTGTTCTGCAGTGCTACCAACACTGTCACTATGCAATTCATTAATATTTGACGTTTTCAACTCACACTTAACTAAATGATAAGTGTCCTGAGCCTTAATTAACTGCGACACTGTAGCTAAATAAGGATCAAGTTGTCTCAAAATAGCAGCACAAATTGCGTCGTCATAAATATTTTTAGAGGAAAACCTGAAACTCTCAGAATGTGATATAACATTATTGTTATATCATTTGCAGAAAGTACCAAAGTTGCATGTTCAGAAAGTGCAAGTAAAAGATCTATACTGCCTGAAGAAGAGATTAGTACACCCGGAAAGACGTCAATTTCGATCCGATGACTGAGGATAGTAGATGTGCTGATAATGGGATCAGCGTTGACTGACAACAGATGATGTAGTGGCATATCTTCCAGAGCGCCATCCGTGTCTCCCTTTAACAAGGAACGCTAACAGCCAGTGGGCATATTGTGGTTCATACCTGTGAAGCAGGCAGGCAACCATACCATGGAGACGCTCTCGAGCTTCCTACAGCCAACTGAGCCAATTTGAAAGTGCTCAAATTGTGGCCAACCGAGTGACGGGATGGTATTTTCGGACAACTGCCACACAAGATGGACATGCTGCGTCAGTTGTGAAACGACGCTCTTTTCAATGGTCACGTGAGCATTCTCACATCTGTAGGCAAGGTTCTGGAGGGTTAGTACTTTTAGAGGTTTCTAGTTCACTCAAGTTCTATTGTTGCAACTGTGTATGTGGAGTACTTGAAATGATTACATCTACAAACAACAGGAGAAGCTGTTCTGAGATACCAGGTATCGACCCATGCTAAAACACGCGTGGTAAGTGAAGGACCATACACGGGCGGCAATGCAGGCACTAATTCTGGCATGTGGTCACTCGTACGTACGGTGAATACTGTTCTAAGATTCGCTGTGTCATGACTGCTCGACGTGTTGATGAAGCTGTGTAAGAGTTGCTGGTTGACGACTCACACGAATCATTACTCGTCCCATCACACCGACACTGGCTCGAACGGAGACGAGTACGGAGATCGGGCTGGCCAGGGAAGCTACTGCACGTCTTGCAGAGCACGTCGGGTTTCACGGGGAGAGTGTGTGTGTGTGTGTGTGAGCACTATCCTGTTGGAACAACACAGCACCTTCCTGTTGTAAGAACCGCAAAAGAATATTCAGCACGTACCGACGGCTGGTTAGTATCTCCTACAGAAGCGCCAAAAGTGAATGAGAGTTGTAACATACCGCATTCCAGACCATAAAATCAAGTGTGATGCCAGTGTACCTCGGACGAATACAGCATACGAGACAGCGCTACTCAGGTCTATATCGTACGCGCAAACGACCACCACTTGTGTGCAGGTAGAATCTGCTTTCATCGCTGAGGACCACGGCGTACCATTCCGTCTCCCAAGTTATTCTCTGATGGCACCAGTCGTACCGTGCACGTCGATCCTGTGGCGTGCGTCCAAGTGGAGCTAGAGGTACGCATGCCCGTAGTCCCACTGCTAATAACTGTTGACACATGTGAGCGCACAAGCCCTCTTATCTTTGCTGTAGTAGCTGTAGGATCTGCCGCTAGTGCCCATCCAATAAGGGACGGTCCTGACAGGCGTCTGTTCTGCGCGACCCTCCAGAACCTTGCCTACAGATGTGAGAATATGTAAGTCTGCAGGCTTTCGTGGCCGTTGTCACTGAAGTTAAAATCTTCTGGGTTATTAGGCCGCGTCATGTTTCTTCTAAAATGTTCCACGTGCTACTTCTGCAAGGTTCGTAAGAGAGCTTCTGTAAAGTTTGGAAGATAGGAGACGAGGTACTGGCAGAAATAAAGCTGTGAAGACGGGGCGTCAGTCATGCTTGGGTAGCATAGTTGGTAGAGCACTTGCCGGCGAAAGGCAAAGGTCCCGAGTTCGAGTCTCTGTCCGGTACACAGATTTAATCTTCCAGGAAGTTTCATATCAGCACACACTCCGCTGCAGAGTGAAAATCTCATTCTGTCTTTAAGATTTTTCCAAACATTGTCGGATTGGTATCTATTTCCCTTGTGTACAGTTTTATGTCACGGTTCCAATGTAAATCGCTCCGGATATTCGCTATTAGATATTTTACGACTGTTAGGCTTGTTGTTTTCTGGTGAGAGTAATTGATGTCGTCGCTTATTTCTGCGGAATACGTTACAATTATTTACGTCCAGTGTACAGCCAGTCTCTGCGCAACTTGTCATTTGTCCGCTGTTTTCTGTATTTCACCAGTTTTCAGGCACTGCAACGTTTTCATAGAAAATATTATCATCCACAGACACGTTTGTGGAGCTTCCACTGCTTTATTTATATACACAGTGTAACGGGTACAAGTGCAGGGTTACCCTACTACGTACGCACATCAGTGTGTTGGTTGTTTTTTCTCTGTCTCCATGTCACAAACCATGTCACAAACTTTATGGCCTGATGTTTTCAGCATGGTCGTAACTGCACCACTATGAGGACTACGCTTGTCAGTATCGACTAACGATTTTGCATCCACATACATGACCTGCTGCACAGCGGAAAAAGACCATTAATGGTTTGCTGTTGCCACATGTACTTCGAGGTACTAAATAACTCAAAATCATTCTATTCCTAAGAAGTACAAATTCTGGCTTAGAAATGACGTGAAAGCTGATGTAATGGTGTTCAATAAACTGTCCTGTCAAAAATATCTACGTATTATGAAGTGCAAATGAATGCACTGTAACTGTTTATTTGGACTTGATAATATGTATATACTTATGACGTGGTTTTTCATTTTTGGAAATATCATTTTAACTATCTTAATGATTTGAAAATGGGTCCCACCCCGAAACTAATCATCGAGTAAATAGAAAAAGTAGAATTTGCAACTTCGGCTGGTTTTTCTGTGTACTCATTGGCAACTTAGTTTTCGTAGTAGTTTACAATGAGGTGGCTCAAGACCCAAAACTATTTTATCCAAAAACACCGCACTATTTTCTGCGTTCCCTCGACACGCTTTACGTACCATTCACTATTGCTACTGCCATCGGCCATCCGTAAGCCGTTATTGCACTTTGACGTCGCTGATAGGCGGCGGTCACATTGACTGGAACAAGTATGCTGCGGCATCGTAACTCACGGCATGCATAGCATCCCGTCAAATGAGCCTGCTGTGACGTCCGAAAAATACACAGCCAGGGCAGAAATACCACAGGCACAAAGATGCCAGCTGGTGCAAGTGCCATAGAGACTCGCCACTTGCGCCATCTGCCGGTCGGGTACAATCGGCCAAAGATCGGACAATAGCGGACGGAAGACAGAAGACAAAAGGGCATTTCTCACCCACTTGGTGATGGATCATCGTCCAGGATTGACGCAGACAGGGAACGTCGTTTAGTGAACTCTTAGAAGTGAACAGACATTAGTTATAAATTGCATGTGCCATGTACTGTGAAGTTTACCTACGATTACTTGCGCTTAGCCATTGAGGGGTTTTTAGTGTTGCAGACTTTGTAACGCCGGAGATGCATATCCTCCTATTTCCATCTATTGTACTATAATTTTTTTCCTTGTTTTCTTACCTCAAGATATGACATTTCTGTCTCTTTATATATTGTAATTGTTTTACTGTTATATATATATATATATATATATATATATATATATATATATATGCATTTATGTTGGTTTGTTTTGTGAATATTATTTGTATTTATACGCTGGGTCTGGCCTAGAAAAAACTATGCTATCGAACGAATACATCGATAGGTCGTGTGGAGAACAAAAGTGTTTAGGATCTTTGGTAGTGTTAACTCTGTCGCGTGGAGCGCGGGCAGATGGGACTGGCTGGGGTGGTGCAGTGGAGCAGGTGTGTTGTGTGAAGCTCCCGCGAGTTGCCGTGCTTTCGGGGTTTGGCAGCATGTAATTGCGCTCGACTTGCGATGATAGTTTCTGACATGGTGTCGCAGACGGGAAGCATTATCTGGCGCACATCAAGAGCCCGTTTCGTCTGGTGACCGTGTCGAGAAGAAGGCACGCCAACATCCAGCTTCCACAGCAGTAGCGACGTAGCCCTTAACAAAACGGCGACGACGGTTTAAAAAGAGCCGTGTGGCGGCTCCTGTCCACAGAGGTTGGCCTTCTGTCGTACCTTTGTCCACATTGCCTATCAAAGAGTGCTATGGCGTCCAGCTAGAAAGCGCTGTCCGCCAACGCACGCTATCAGTTTTTGCCTCGGAGTCGTGGTGCTGAAGCTGAACAATGGAGACGGCGCACTCACACCGTACATCGCCAGGAGACGCACTCGCTGACCTGCGTTTCAGGAGAGGCGCTGCAGTGCGAAATATCGGGCTAGCTGGAGAACGAGACCGGCTGCACTTGGGGAACCAGATGTTCGTGACTTCACCCACTGCACCGCCAACGGCGAAGTAAAATTAACCTGGTTAGCGGACATGTATAACACACGCCTTCAGATTCATTTGTGTCACATCCAGTGACTTCTGTACGAGACTTTTTGTGACTTTCCCTGCTTCATTTGGCTTCAGTTTCATGGCAGTGCACCCTCTGACTGTTTCCTCAGAATATTTGTTCCACTGCCACAGTGTTAAAAGGGGTTGTACATCACTGAAATATCGTTTTAGAAGTGCTTTGTGTAAGTACAGATATTGTGCCTCCGTACGAACGCTATTTACTGACTGTTGAATGATTCTCCAATGTTTGTGGTTCATTCAGTTAATATTATCAAATTCTTATTAATGTTTATTGAGAGCTCTCAAAATTGCTTTTTTTTGTACATCTTATGTGTGTAATTTGCAGTGTCTGTTTCTATATTTTTATTATTGAGTATCTTTTATATAATTCCACGCATAATGACAACTGCATTTCCTGAGTTGCAGTTACCATGTTACTGTGTGAAATTATCAAGTTTATGAATTCCTGAAACGCCGATTGAAACGTGATTAATTTCTTTCGTTTATTATTAAGCCTCACGGCAATCAGCTATAGTAGTTTTAATTATTTTGGAAATGAATGGGCTTGAAAAATAAAATAAATTGTTTCTTCGGCATATTTCGTTTCTTGGTCCTTCACTTTCACTTCCAGCTACTCGCTCTCAACCTTTCAACTACAATGAGGCGACGTAAGTCAGTAATATCGTGTCGGACTTCCTTTTGCATGGCGTAGTAGTGCAACTCGACATGATATGGACTCAATGAGTCGTTGAAGGAGCACTACAAAAATATTGAGCCATTCTGTCTCTACAGCCTTCCATAACTGCCAAAGTGTTGCCGGTGTAGGACTTTGTGAACGAACAGATGTCTCGATTGTGTCCCATTGATGCCAGATGGGATTCATGTAGAGCGATCTCGGTGGCCAAATCATTCGCTCGAATCGTCCTGAATGTTCTTCATACCAAATGCAAACAGTTGTGGCCCGTGACATGGTGAATTACCATCCACAAAAATTTCTTTGTCATTCGGGAATATGAAGTCGATGAATGGCTGCAAAAATAGCCAGTCATAACCATTTGAAGCGAATGATCGATTGAGTTGGACCAGAGGACCCAGCCCATTCTATGTAAACACGGTCCACACCATTATGATGCCACCACCAGCTTGCTTAGTGCCTTGTTGACAACGTGGATCTACAGCTCCATGGGGTCTGCGTCACACTCAAGCCCTACTATCAGCCCTTACCAACTGAAATCGGAACTCGGTTTCCCTGTAGCCCAGGGTCCAACTGATGAGATAACGAGCACAGGAGAGGCGCTGCAGGCGATGTCGTGCTGTCAGCAAAGGCACTCGCGTCCGTCGTCTGCTGACATATCCCTTTAACGCCACATTCCGCTACCTGTCCTAACGGATACATTTGTTCTACGTCCCACCTTGATTTCTTCTGTTATTTATTACAGTGTTGCTTGTCTGTTAGCTCAGACAACGATACGCTATTGTTGTCGGTCGTTAAGTAAAAGCTCTCGCCCACTGTGTTGTCCGTGGTGAGGTGAGAGGTTTTTTTGGTCATCAGTCTACTGACTGGTTTGATGCGGCCCGCCACGAATTCCTTTCCCGTGCTAACCTCTTCATCTCAGAGTAGCACTTGAAACCTACGTCCTCAATTATTTGCTTGACGTATTCCAATCTCTGTCTTCCTCTACAGTTTTAGCCCTCTACAGCTCCCTCTAGTACCATGGAAGTCATTCCCTCATGTCTTAGCAGATGTCCTATCATCCTGTCCCTTCTCCTTATCAGTGTTTTCCACATATTCCTTTCCTCTCCGATTCTGCGTAGAACCTCCTCATTCCTTACCTTATCAGTCCACCTAATTTTCAACTTTCGTCTATAGCACCACATCTCAAATGCTTCGATTCTCTTCTGTTCCGGTTTTCCCACAGTCCATGTTTCACTACCATACAATGCTGTACTCCAGACGTACATCCTCAGAAATTTCTTCCTCAAATTAAGGCCGGTATTTGATATTAGTAGACTTCTCTTGGCCAGAAATGCCTTTTTTGCCATAGCGAGTCTGCTTTTGATGTCCTCCTTGCTCTGTCCGTCATTGGTTATTTTACTGCCTAGGTAGCAGAATTCCTTAACTTCACTGACTTCGTGACCATCAATCCTGATATTAAGTTTCTCGCTGTTCTCATTTCTACTACTTCTCATTACCTTCGTCTTTCTCCGATTTACTCTCAAACCATACTGTGTACTCATTAGACTGTTCATTCCGTTCAGCAGATCATTTACTCCTTCTTCACTTTCACTCAGGATAGCAATGTCATCAGCGAATCGTATCATTGATATCCTTTCACCTTGTATTTTAATTCCACTCCTGAACCTTTCTTTTATTTCCATCATTGCTTCCTCGATGTACAGATCGAAGAGTAGGGGCGAAAGGCTACAGCTTTGTCGTACACCCTTCTTAATACGAGCACTTCGTTCTTGATCGTCCACTCTTATTATTCCCTCTTGGTTGTTTTACATATTGCATATGACCCGTCTCTCCCTATAGCTTACCCCTACTTTTTTCAGACTCTCGAACAGCTTGCACCATTTTATATTGTCGAACGCTTTTTTCAGGTCGACAAATCCCATGAAAAAGTCATGATTTTTCTTGAGCCTTGCTTCCATTATTAGCCGTAACGTCAGAATTGACTCTCTCGTCCCTTTACTTTTCCTAAAGCCAAACTGATCGTCACCTAGCGCATCTCAATTTTCTTTTCCATTCTTCTGTATATTATTCTTGTAATCAGCTCCGATGCATGAGCTGTTAAGCTGATTGTGCAATAATTCTCGCACTTTTCAGCTCTTGCCGTCTTCGGAATTGTGTGGATGATGCTTTTCCGAAAGTCAGATGGTATATCGCCAGACTCATATATTCTACACACCAACGTGAATAGTCGTTTTGTTGCCACTTCCCCCAATGATTTTAGAAATTCTGATGGAATGTTATCTATCCCTTCTGCCTTATTTGACCGTAAGTCCTCCAAAGCTCTTTTAAATTCCGATTCTAATACTGGATCCCCTATCTCTTCTAAATCGACTCCTGTTTCTTCTTCTATCACATCAGACAAATCTTCACCCTCATAGAGGCTTTCAATGTATTCTTTCCACCTATCTGCTCTCTCCTCTGCATTTAACAGTGGAATTCCCGTTGCACTCTTAATGTTACCACCGTTGCTTTTTTTAATGTCACAAAAGGTTGTTTTGACTTTCCTGTATGCTTCCGACAATCATACCTTTTTCGATATCTTCACATTTTTCCTGCAGACATTTCGTCTTAGCTTCCCCGCACTTCCTATTTATTTCATTCCTCAGCGACTTGTATTTCTGATTTTCTCGGAACATGTTTGTACTTCCTCCTTTCATCAATCAACTGAAGTATTTCTTCTGTTACCCATGGTTTCTTCGCAGCTACCTTCCTTGTACCTATGTTTTCCTTCCCAACTTCTGTGATGGCCCTTTTTAGAGATGTCCAGTCCTCTTCAACTGTACTGCCTACTGCGCTATTCCTTATTGAGGTATGTATAGCGTTAGAGAACTTCAAACGTATCTCGTCATTCCTTAGTACTTCCGTATCCCACTTCTTTGCGTATCGATTCTTCCTGACTAATGTCTTGAACTTCAGCCTACTCTTCATCACTACTATATTGTGATCTGAGTCTATATCTGCTCCTGGGTACGCCTTACAATCCAGTATCTGATTTCGGAATCTCTGTCTGACCATGATGTAATCTAATTGAAATCTTCCCGTATCTCCCGGCCTTTTCCAAGTATACCTCCTCCTCTTGTGATTCTTGAACAGGGTATTCGCTATTACTAGCTGAAACTTGTTACAGAACTCAATTAGTCTTTCTCCTCTTTCATTCCTTGTCCCAAGCCCATATACTCCTGTAACCTTTTCTTCTACTCCTTCCCCTACAACTGCATTCCAGTCGCCCATGACTATTAGATTTTCGTCCCCCTTTACACAATGCATTACCCTTTCAATATCCTCATTCACTTTCTCTATCTGTTCATCTTCAGCTTACGACGTCGGCATGTATACCTGAACTATCGTTGTCGGTGTTGGTCTGCCGTCGATTGTGATTAGAACAACCCGGTCACTGAACTGTTCAAAGTAACACACCCTCTGCCCTACCTTCCTATTCATAACGAATCCTACACCTGTTATACCATTTTCTGCTGCTGTTGATATTACCCGGTACTCATCTGACCAGAAATCCTTGTCTTCCTTCCACCTCACTTCACTGATCCCTACTATATCTAGATTGAGCCTTTGCATTTCCCTTTTCAGATTTTCTAGTTTCCCTACCACGTTCAAGCTTCTGACATTCCACGCCCCGACTCGTAGAACGTTATCCTTTCGCTGATTATTCAATCTTTTTCTCATGGTAACCTCCCCCTTGGCAGTCCCCTCCCGGAGATCTGAATGGGGGACAATTCCGGAATCTTTTGCCAATGGAGAGATCATCATGACACTTCTTCAATTACAGGCCACATGTCCTGTGGATACACGTTACGTCTCTTTAATGTAGTGGTTTCCATTGCCTTCTGCATCCTCATGTCGTTGATCATTGCTGATTCTTCCGCCTTTATGGGCAATTTCCCACCCCTAGGACAAGAGAGTGCCCTGAACCTCTATCCGCTCTTCCGCCCTCTTTGACAAGGCCGTTGGCAGAATGAGGCTGACTTCTTATGCCGGAAGTCTTCGGCCGCCAATACTGATAATTTATCAAAATTTAGGCAGTGGCGGGGGTCGAACACGGAACCGAAGACGTTTTGATTATGAATCAAAGACGCTACCCCCTTTTTTTTTTGGGAACTGGATTCAGGGTAAACAAACAATCTTTATTCGTGCAATTGTGCTGTCCTAGGGATAAGAAAAGTATCGAGACAGCAAAAACAATTTTGAAACCATAAAATGAACGCAAAGGCCGCCCTCTTTTTTTCTTCTTCTTTTTTTTTTTTTTTTTTTTTTTTTTTTTGTAACAGGAATAAAGTAAATGACAATCCTAGTCACGGGCGGGAGTGAAAATGAAGTTATCATCTGCATCACAATCCCTGCAGCACGCGGTGTCGCATCATAAACCTGGCAGAAAGCCATATAATCTTGACCATGTCTGCCAGTGTGGGCGGTATTTATTTCTCCTGCGTCGACCATTCGAAGGACCATTATCTGAGGCGGTTTCGGTGTTTACCAGCGTTGTGTGTGGTTTTTTTTTTCGCGTTAACATAATGCAGTCATAACTGGCGCCAACAGGTAGGGGCCAGTTTTCTTCTCAGTGTGCTATATGCCAATATAATAGAACCGCGCAGTACTGTCTCTAGTCGTTCTGCTGCAGGAGTCTTCCCAGTGCTGGGACACCCCAGCTGTTGGGTGGATTGTGAAAAACACTTCCTAAAAAATTGGAAAAGTAAGTCCTGTATTTCTTATGACGCCGTATGAGCTCGTGTTGTTCTTGTAAATACATCCAATAATCCATCACAGACTTAATATCGTACGAATACAAATATTTCGTCGCATGTTCAGCGATCCAATTGACCGCATACGTCTTTTGTTTGGGAAAAAAGGTCTTGTCCGGTAGAAAAAGTACATCCGATGTGATTTCTGTGTAGTTAGTGCGCCGAAGGAAGGCCAGTATTCGACGCGTCAGCATCCAGACGTCCCTCGCTGCGCCACACACTAAACCATGTTCTTCCGTTGCTAACAGTCCACAGTTTGTGCAAAGAGGAGAATCGACCATATGAATTGTATGTAATCGACTCCTGGTCACAAGTTTACGGTTTATAAGAATATACCACATTGATCTCGCTGCTGTTGACAGTAATGGAGTATGCACTGCACACCAAATGTGGTTCCACGTTCTCGACGGGTATTTGAATTCCATTATGTTGCGGCCATGGTGATCCATCAAGCATCTATAGATCTCCCGAGTCGTGGGTAGTCTCGTCGAAGGTACTTTCAGACGAACATAACTGTAATCAACAAGAAATAAGGCAATGTGTGCAAAAGAAGGCGAAATATTGCCCACCGCAATAGGGGGTTCGTACGAAGGCGGAACAAGTACTTCTATCAGAGCTGACGTTATGGTATGCTTTCTTTGTTGCCAATTTCGTATCATCGCTCGCATGTAAAGCGCCAGAGCTTTGTTTCGCACGTTTGTGAGGTTGAGGCCACCGTTCCGGAACTGTAGCGTTAACGTATCATATTTGATCTTAAATAACATCCCAGTACTAACATAGTATCCAAAGGCAGCCATGAGGCGGTCTGCGATACCCTTCGGTATTGGTAGGATCTGCGCTAAATGGGGCAGTCGTGACGCTATGTGAACGTTGATGTATGCCACACGTTGGATCATGTCAAAGGCTCTCAGTGAGTTGTTCCGTATCGTCAGACGAACATTCTGCAGAAGCCGCCGAGAACTCGCCGCCGCTGACCGCCGTAGTGAACGGGTAAATGTAATCCCCAGACATCTCAGCGATTCCACCGTCTGAAAAGGTCCCGGTACGTCTTCCAGACCCCGTCCAATGTGCATAATTTTGGATTTCGTCATGTTAACGACACTGCCTGCCGCCGTCCCGTAAGAGTCTAGATGTTCAACAGCCTGACGCACTTCATGTCCTGATCTGACAAGAAGGATCAGGTCGTCCGCATATGCGCGACAAACGAAAGAGTTCTCATTAAGCGCTATCCCAGTAAGTGAGCGCCTCATAACACACATCAGCGGCTCAAGCGCTATCGCAAACAGCATCATGGAGAGTGGGCACCCTTGTCGGACTGAGCTGTTAATAGGAATCGAGCCCGCTTCCCGACCGTTTACAATCACCTTCGATGTAGCCCCTCGTATTAGCCTCATAACGATGGAGATGAAAACAGGTGGAATCGCCATTCGGCTCATGACTGACGCCAAGAAGTCATGGTTTATCCTGTCGAACGCACGATCGAAGTCCACAGATATCATCGCTGCTCGCATTTTACACGTTTCCGCTAGGGCGATAACGTCACGGTATTCACTTAACGCCGAGGAGATGTTGCTTCGCACCCCTAGGCAAGCCTGATCAGGAGATATTGTCCTGGATATCGCCAGCTTGAGACGAGACGCTAGTAGTCGTGCAAAGATTTTATAGTCGGTGTTTAGCATAGTGAGAGGCCGATATTGATTAACACTGAGACTCCCCGCCATCTTCGGGATGGGAAGAAGAAAGCCCGTCACAAAATCCGACGGTAAGCGCATGTCCGGACGCATCGCCTCGTTGTACATCGACACCAACTGTGGCATCATCATGTCCACGAATTCTCGATAAAACTCTAGCGTAATCCCATCTGGCCCTGGTGATTTATGGGCCGCTCCTTTTGTGAGTGCCACTTTTATATCGTCTTCTGTGAGTGGCTCCATAAGCGCTGCCTTATCCGTCTCTGTCAGTGTCGTTTGCAGATGTTGCAGTATCCCTTCCCCCACCAGACGGTCCGTCGGTGTACCGGCATAGAGGCGGCGGAAGTGCTCTAAAAATTCATTTGCAATGTCCTGTTGTGTTGTCAGTTGACGGCCATCCAAACCGTGGAGCACTGTTACCAATGTCCGGCGGTAACGTTTATGTTCCCGCGACACATGGTGCATCGAGGCACGTTCCCCAGTGATGGTGTCGAGACATCTTGCCCGTATTGGGATGCCATCCAGTCGTCGTCGCGTGATCGAGAGGATTTGTGCCTTGACACGATGAACTGCCGCATGATGTTCTGCCGACGGCAACTGGAAGGACAGCTCACGAAGCATTGTGTAATAATAATCAAGAGTGTCTCTTTGCCATCTCGTCTTATCGCGACCATACTGTATGAGAGCTCTTCTTATTGCCGGCTTAGTACACTCGAGCCACCATTGAAGCACGGAGGTATATGTTGGTAGACGGCGTTGACATGTGGCCCATACCTCCTCGACTCTCTGACGACATTCGGGGTCCACCAAAAGTGACGAATTGAGCTTCCATGTCCCGCGGCTTCTCCACACACTTTGCCTAGGGAGTGATATGGTACAAATGTAAGCCAGATGATCAGTAAATGACGCAGGCCATCGTTACGCGTCGACCACCTTATCCTGTAGGCCAACCGAAACATATATGCGATCGAGTCTGCTCGCCGAGTGACTGGTATAAAAAGTATATCCCTCACGGTTCCTATGAATCATGTCCCAGGTGTCGCGTAACTCCAGATCCCGGTAGAGCACATGCAATTCACGACAGGTATTGTAATGTGGAGTCTGGTCTTTTTGGGCTAAAACACAATTGAAGTCACCCCCTATAATGAAATGATCGAATCTGCCGGTAAATAAGGGCACAATCTCTTCCGAATAATATCTCGCACGCGCCCGTCTGTTGTCTGTGCCGGAAGGGGCGTAAACATTGAGAATGCGAATTCCATTAACAGTTATCGCCAGTCCTCGTGCCGAAGGTAGGTAAGCCAGGTCTCGAACCGGAATCCCGTCCCGGACCAATATTGCCGTTCCACTGTCGTTGTTCGAGTGCGGCGAGGTGTAGGAGATGTATCCATGGACTTCCTGGAACTCAGGAATGTAAATTTCCTGCACCAACAGTATATCCACATCCGACGCGTATATCATGTCCCTAAACAACTGCTGTTTCACGGGCGATCTAATGGTATTTACATTCACTGTCCCTATTCTGTATGCCTGGGGTCGAGTAGCCGTCATCTCCACATGATGTTAAAATGACAAAGTTTCACCGTATCGATAGTCCCTTTGCACATCCGCAGAGGGTCGCCCGACGGACGTGTCCCTGTGACATTAGGTTTCTTGAGATGCGGACGGATGCGAGTCCCCATCAGTAGAATGGTCCGCATCGGTGATTTCGTCGTCCTGCTCATACCAGCTGATATTATTGGGCTGCTCCAAATTTTCCTATGCGGCAGTGATGTGTGACATCTGCTGTTCTTTCGCAGAAGGGGTAGCAGGCCCCTGAGCGGATGCGTCTTCTGAGCGACATGACATTTTTTCACTGACCGAATTCATATGGTCTGCGACATCCGAAGCTTGTGGTTCCAAGTCAGACAGGTCCATAGTGTTAGACTCATCTGGGCTCCCAATAAGAGAAGGGAGCGTCTCCGCAGAGTTTAGTCGGCGCTTCTTGCGGCGCTTTGGCAAGCGTTGTTTGCGGGCCCTAACCTCGGCTTCTGGTGTTGGCGAATCTTGCATCACCTGCGCTCTCGCCGCCGCCACAACGCCCTGGGGCCGCTCCACTTCAGCTTCCATGACTGTTGTGATGCTGTCATCCTCGTTCTGCACCACCTGTAATGTCTGGGATTGGAGATTGGTCTGAGCCATTCCTTCTTCAGTGGGGTCCGAAGGCGCCTCAATCAACTGCGGCGTCGGTTCGATAGTGCGCTCCGATCTCGGCGTCACCTCCCCGCGAAGCGCCGCCACGTAAGTCATCGGCAGTGACGTTGGTGTAGTCGGATTCTGGAGGTCTCCTCTGGGGAGTTGCACGAGTCTCCTCTGCATACACGCAGATCGAAGATGTCCTTCACCACCACACCCGGAACATGTCCGGGGCTGTCCATCATAGATGACAATAACTCGACAGCCGCCAATGTTGATGTACGATGGCACATGTTTCGTGAGCGCAATTCGCACCTGTCGGACACCATTGAGCACTGGATACGTGCTAAAACTTGCCCAACGTTCGGCCGTATGACTGATAACTCTGCCATATGGCTGGAGCGCTTCAGTGACCAAGGATTCTGGTACCTCGAAAGGCAGCTCGAAGACTCGAATCGTACGCACGCCCAGGCCAGAATGAGCGACTAAAACTTCGCCAATATGACCATCGGAGTGTCGGAACTGAAATCCTCGTTTGGCGGCTTCAATGATCCTATCGCATGCTGCGTCGTCAATCATCTTTACGTAAAGAGTGCTGCTCACGATTGATAAATGAATTCCAATAATCTCCGTGTAATTAAGTTGCACTTCGTCCCTCAAGAAACGTTCGATTTCGAAAGCCTTCCGTCGTGCGTACTCGTTACAGAACGTGAACTGTATCGTGGTTTTTCGGAAATTGTGTGCCATTGCGTTCGATTCAAACAATAACACACGCGAGTGACGACGGTGTAAACACCGCTTCTTCCGCGAACGTTCGCAGCCGGGACGTAAACAAGTCCGAGCTGTTCCGCGGCTAAAGGCGGACTGACTTATACCATTTTCTGCTGCTGTTGATATTACCCGGTACTCATCTGACCAGAAATCCTTGTCTTCCTTCCACCTCACTTCACTGATCCCTACTATATCTAGATTGAGCCTTTGCATTTCCCTTTTCAGATTTTCTAGTTTCCCTACCACGTTCAAGCTTCTGACATTCCACGCCCCGACTCGTAGAACGTTATCCTTTCGCTGATTATTCAATCTTTTTCTCATGGTAACCTCCCCCTTGGCAGTCCCCTCCCGGAGATCTGAATGGGGGACAATTCCGGAATCTTTTGCCAATGGAGAGATCATCATGACACTTCTTCAATTACAGGCCACATGTCCTGTGGATACACGTTACGTCTCTTTAATGTAGTGGTTTCCATTGCCTTCTGCATCCTCATGTCGTTGATCATTGCTGATTCTTCCGCCTTTATGGGCAATTTGACAAGGCCGTTGGCAGAATGAGGCTGACTTCTTATGCCGGAAGTCTTCGGCCGCCAATACTGATAATTTATCAAAATTTAGGCAGTGGCGGGGGTCGAACACGGAACCGAAGACGTTTTGATTATGAATGAAAGACGCTACCCCTTGTCCACGGCTAATGTCTGAAATTGATACTGTGGATCGCGGAATATTGAATTCCCCAACGATTTTCGAAATTGAAGGACGTGGTTTCCGAATGGGAACCGCAAGCGTTTGATGACAAGGCAGCAAGTCATGCGAATCCTCTACCGGAAAACATACAGGGTGTTTCAAAAATGACCGGTATATTTGAAACGGCAATAAAAACTAAACGAGCAGCGATAGAAATACACCGTTTGTTGCAATATGCTTGGGACAACAGTACATTTTCAGGCAGACAAACTTTCGAAATTACAGTAGTTACAATTTTCAACAACAGATGGCGCTGCGGTCTGGGAAACTCTATAGTACGATAGTTTCCACATATCCACCATGCGTAGCAATAATATGGCGTAGTCTCTGAATGAAATTACCCGAAACCTTTGACAACGTGTCTGGCGGAATGGCTTCACATGCAGATGAGATGTACTGCTTCAGCTGTTCAATTGGTTCTGGATTCTGGCGGTACACCTGGTCTTTCACGTGTCCCCACAGAAAGAAGTCACAGGGCTTCATGTCTGGCGAATAGGGAGGCCAATCCACGCCGCCTCCTGTATGTTTCGGATAGCCCAAAGCAATCACACGATCATCGAAATATTCATTCAGGAAATTACGGACGTCGGCCGTGCGATGTGGCCGGGCACCATCTTGCATAAACCACGAGGTGTTCGCAGTGTCGTCTAAGGCAGTTTGTACCGCCACAAATTCACGAAGAATGTCCAGATAGCGTGATGCAGTAATCGTTTTGGATCTGAAAAATGAGCCGATGATTCCTTTGGAAGAAAAGGCGGCCCAGACCAGTACTTTTTGAGGATGCAGGGACGATGGGACTGCAACATGGGGCTTTTCGATTCCCCATATGCGCCAGTTCTGTTTATTGACGGAGCCGTCCAGGTAAAAATAAGCTTCGTCAGTAAACCAAATGCTGCCCACATGCATATCGCTGTCATCAATCCTGTGCACTATATCGTTAGCGAATGTCTCTCGTGCAGCAATGGTAGCGGCGCTGAGGGGTTGCCGCGTTTGAATTTTGTATGGATAGAGGTGTAAACTCTGGCGCATGAGACGATACGTGGACGTTGGCGTCATTTGGACCGCAGCTGCAACACGGCGAACGGAAACCCGAGGCCGCTGTTGGATCTCCTGCTTGCTGCACTAGCTGCGCGTTGCCCTCTGTGGTTGCCGTACGCAGTCGCCCTACCTTTCCAGCACGTTCATTCGTCACGTTCCCAGTCCGTTGAAATTTTTCAAACAGATCCTTTATTGTATCGCTTTTCGGTCCTTTGGTTACATTAAACCTCCGTTGAAAACTTCGTCTTGTTGCAACAACACTGTGTTCTAGGCGGTGGAATTCCAACACCAGAAAAATCCTCTGTTCTAAGGAATAAACCATGTTGTCTACAGCACACTTGCACGTTGTGACCAGCACACGCTTACAGCGGAAAGACGACGTACAGAATAGCGCACCCACAGACTGCGTTGTCTTCTATATCTTTCACATCACTTGCAGCGCATTCTGTTGTTGAAAATTGTAACTACTGTAATTTCGAAAGTTTGTCCGCCTGAAAATGTACTGTTGTCCCAAGCATATTGTAACAAACGGTGTATTTGTACCGCTGCTCGTTTAGTTTTTATTGCCGTTTCAAATATACTGGTCATTTTTGAAACACCCTGTATGTGGTGTGTCATTCATGACATAGGTGACAGTATCTGTGTCATATGATAGGAATCTCTTATCGACGCACCTAACTTTTGCACCTGGTGAGCGAGTGGGATATGCCTCCTTGACCGATTAGGGTGTTCCTATGATTGTGACCGCTATCGCTCACAAAGAAATGATGATAAAGGTAAGAGTTTGTCACATAACGTGCAACAAATAAACGAAAAAGTTTCATGATCACACAGTTTTCCTTGTGCTCTATCACGTGTTTTTAATGCTTCTGACGTTTTGATTTTTGAATTTCTTTATTATGCCACAGCTCACATCTGTTTATTTGTTTTTTACTTACTTGCGACGCTTATATATTTTCATCGCATGATTCGTATTCTCTAACCAATGTATAGTATGAAAGTTGCCAAGACTACAGAAAGAGAACAAATCCGTCAATGACCGAACGGACAGTTCACGATATTGCGTCAGAAAAAAAAAGAGGCGTGAGAAATATTTGTACACAGATCTCTCTCGCTGTAGTCCAAGACCGTAACCACAGAACTACGACACCATCGCTGACGTAACTTCCTCCACAGTGTACATCCTATGCTTGGGCCGTTAACTGTTTCTGTTTTGCTTGTTTTTTTCAGCCAGTCCAGAACACCTTCTTTCTTTTCTGATGCTTGATCTGTGTTCAGCTTTAGACGGGCTATCCACTGGGCCATCTTATTACTAAATCTGGGGGGGGGGGGGGGGTGCGAGGGGAAGAGTCCCTTGTGAGTAAAAATGATAGCTGCCTCTACGCGCTGTCTTTCTGTACTTTGTGTACGCGATTCTACTGTCATGTGTATATGTGCATATCGCTATTCCGTGAGTTTTGTCTTCTGAGTATACAGTCATCTTGTATCTGAGAAAGAGAACACTTAGCGACAGCTAGGAAACCTTACAAATAACTTCTAAACTTTTCGACACTTTTCCTCTTTGACACCCACCTTCTCCTAGCCTCAAACCAACGAAAGTAATACCGTTTATTCTTTATTACATTTTTAATGTTTATGCAGTAATGCTTCAGCGTCATGTAGGGTGTTTTCATTTGTTACCTCTTTACTACAAACATACTTTGCGGGCAGTATCTACAAATACCACTGAATTTACGACAAAATTTATATCGTTGTACGATACAAAGTTCAGGGGACGTTGCGTCATAAAGACTGACATGCATGAAACGGATGTTTTTTACATGGTATCTACAAAGTTCAGGGGACGTTGCGTGATAAAGACTGACATGCATGAAAGGGATGTTTTTTACATGGGAGGTCGACTATTTAAGGAATCGGGCGGGAGGGTGGGAGGCGAGGGTGTCTAAGGTTCTGGTTACTGGTAACCGTAAGTCTCTAATGAAGCTGTCATCCGCTGTACTTTAAACCTTAATATGATTGCCTTCGTTTGCACTTACACAGTGAGATGGCTAGGTAATTATGCATGATTTTGTTGTTCGACTTTACCGTCGATTCGCAGTACTTAATGCAGCGAAACATGCCAAACTGCAGCATATTTCTAAAGAAACTGTTGGTTCTTGCTAATGAGTTAGTCTAAGATGATACACAGCGAAGTTACATGGCGACACAACCAATTTAAAGAACAAAGAAGAGAAAATTTTCTATCTTGACGAACATTTCCCCCGCTGGTTTCCGTAAAGGGACAACAGTTTCATTTCATGAGAAACACATTTTCGTAACTGAATTTTCAATTTATAGACACAGACGGAAACAATATCTTAACGTAGCACACATTTAATTGCATTGTTTAACCGCTGAAAAACTTTGAGCATCTCCATCGCATTTACTAGACCACTTCACATGTTAAGAATATCTTTTGGTTCTAAGGTAGTGGATTAACACTCGGCAAGTAGAGCAACGAACACTATGTCGGTTCGACGAGAAATTGGGAACAATTTCACTTCAGAAAGAAATTAACCAGACGAAAAATGTATGAATCGTGAAAAGCTCCATGAAACAATGTATGGTGTGAATCAACAAATACAGCGTTTTGTCGTGCTTTCACAGGAATATTTCTCAGCGTCCCGTAACGTTTTCAGTCGAATGATCCAATCGTTAAACATGGGCTCCTAACACTTATGCCATTTCTGTTGTCTCTTGTCTATGTTGCTTAATAGAGTTGCCGAAAGCGCATAGTCCCTCAGAGACTGGTTTCAAGAGCATTTCTCATCTCGCTGTCATTTTATTGTCACTCTTGCAATAAAATGAACATTCGAAATGAAATTTAGCATCCACTACGCTTTCGAGCCAGCAAGTGAGTATTACTTGTAGCTTTACGCCGCTGTGTTGTTTTATGTAGCAAATACACGTTATTTACCTAATAACAACAACGCCTCCCATCACTGAAAATTTTATAAAGTTAGCTGGATACAAACGCTGTCAGAATAGTAAATATATCTGAGTACCGAAGTATTTTTGGAGTGTGTAATAACCTCAAACGGTATACACTATTCGTCAATAAGGCGAATCATGGATGCAGTTAAATAATGTCAAGCAATAAAGATCCTACGAGAAATGCCTCTCCTTCTGAATTAAACTAAAGTGCGCTCCGTATCACGCTAGACGCTACCTGAAGGTCTCAAAACCCTTTCGATTAGTAGAGACGCAGTATCTTCTTTCGATGCGCGTGTTTCATCAACACACCGAAACCTTCGTAACTCACCGCCAGTCCCCACCTTGTCTTGTTGTATCGTATACAACATCGATTAACGTCCACTAATTGCTTTTGGTAATTTAACAGAGTTTTAAGAATTCATGAAGAGTAATTAGCACATAGAACGTTTTAATTAATGTTGCTGGATCGATTAAATCTCAACAGAGTTGCCATTAATCGGCCTTATGAAGAGCCATCCAAAAATTACTGGCTAATTGGTTGCTCAGAACCGGTTGTCTGATGCTTAGATGCCCTCGGGAGTTTCACCGTGGACTGCGTTAGGCAAATGTCCAGTGGGTACCGATAACAGTTTTATGTTTGCAACATTCAGCATGCTGACTGAGACGAATTTTACTGTTACTTCAAGAAATTTCGCATACAATCGCCTAACATTTTTCTGTCGAACGGCAGAGTATGCAAATGAAAATGCCACCTGATATTGTTGATCAGTGAAATTCGTCACGATTTGTAACGTATTGTTTTTATATGATTTGTTACTGACAGTAGTAGCCCGTAAAGTATCAGTAAATTTGGGCATATCTTCTCAGGTCGAGGCTTTCAACTACGTGCTATATAAAGCATGTAATATGGCAACTATGCATTTGAAGGTGCGAGAAAGCCATAAGAGTACAGTTGGATAATGCGACAGAGTGACTGAATTTACTCACACATGTTTGCTTAATATTTTGGAAAAATCACGGCTCATGTTTTTGTACTGTCAAACGCTCTAAACTGATTTACGTGGAATGGCATAAGGATACGATAAAATTCTAAATCCTTGTAGCACACATATTGGTGAAAACTTAAAATGGGGTAACTGCATAGTAAACTAGCTAAACATAACCGCACGTCTATTCTAACGACAAGTATAACTGACACTTTCAAGAACATAAATATCAGTAAACTAACATACTGCATTTTCCATTCAGCGGTGTTCCATTAAATACCATTTTGTGTTATAATTCACTTAGATAAAGTATATCCATTGGGAGAAGGAAATTAATAGGATGACAATGCCCTGGTCTTCAACGCCATACTAAAATAGAGGGTACCACTGAAATAGGTACGCACACTCACATGTTCATAAAAAGAATCAGCAGTTTAGTGTTCTATAATGATTTCAAAGAGAATAGAATAAAATATTCCGGCAATTCCATGTGACTGGGTGAACATCAAATTAAAAATGGACGAGCAAGGCACTGTGCACCACACAAAATTTCAACCGAATGATTTAGACTGAAGTTTCGATCACGCAAAACATCTTAAAGTGTATCACTCTCATCTCGTCACCGAAACTATAGACGAGGTATCAACTACAAATTACTTCTGGCCTCTCGGCATTGTGTAACAAGCGTTCCGTAAAACGATGAGTACGGATACGCCTGCTCCAGTAGCACCACACGAAGGCGGGACCCCCGCCTCGGAAGGAAGCCATGTTCTTGTTGTTGTGGTCTTCACTCCGAATTCAGGTTTCATGCAGCTCTCCACGCTACTGTAGCCTGTACAAGCCTCTTCATCAAAGAGTAACTATTGCAGCATACATGAACCCTTAGTTATAACACTGACGATTGTTTCACGCCTCAGAAGGTGTCCTACCTATCGAACCCTTGTCTTAGTTAAGTTGTGCCACAAATTTATATTTTCCTCAATTCTGTTCAGTATCGTCTGATGAGTACACCGGTCTACCCATCAAATCTTCAGTAATCTGACATAGCACCACATTTCATAAGCCTCCATTCTCTTCTTCTCTGAACTACTTATGGTCTACGTTTCACTTCCTTTCAAGTTTACACTCCAGGCAAATACTTGCAGGAAATATTTGTTGACACTTAAATTAATGTTAGATTTTAACCAATTCTTCTTTTTCAGAAATTATTTTCGTGCTGTAGCAAGTCTTCATTTAATGGTATAATTTCTACCTCGATCGTCTTCAGTTATTTTGTTGCGCAGGTTTTCTTCTATTAGCGTCTCACTTGCTTATGTATTCGTCAGTATTACCTGTTTGAATTCCACTACATTCATTCACTTGATTTGATTTTCTCGAAGTCCAAGGAAGTGGTGCGATTAACTTGGTCTCATCCCTCTGACTGGAAGCAACTACTCGCAGGTTATCCCCTGATTCTACGGACCTATGCTTATTGCCCATCACTTCTAGCTAGTCTCCTTCCAAACGCCCATGGACTTTGACTCATCAGCGACATAATATCTTTTATCGGGACATCACATTGCATCCTCAACAAACTTCCTTAGGTGCTTCCTCTATTGTCTCGTTTCCCTGGATATCAAAATGCCCTGATACCCATCAGAATGCGAGAATATTTCACTATGTTTGTAGCATGATGTGAGGCTCGTGTATTGTTTTCATTTTTTCTCTGTGTGGTACACCAGTCAAGTTGCTTGCAATTCACTTAGACATATGAAGTAGGCTCGGAAGATAAATCCTTCATGTGCTCCAGTGACCTCAGTACTTCATATAACTTTGAGCTACCTTCTGAGAAGATTTATAACAGGCGGTCGCTGAAAGTCCGGGCAGGGAAATCAAAAGACGAGCTTCCAGATTATGTTTATTCGCGTATGAAGTCATAAACGTCCGAAGATTTCAGTACTCCACGTACCGGGCATTGTTTCAAACATGGTTGCTCCAAAATTATTTATCGTCGGATGTGACGGCTTAGCAGACCCAAAACATTGCAGTCGTAATCAAGCAGTCGACTCTATGAAGGCTCTATAGCGCTGGAGCCAACAAGTTTGGTCTTTTACCCACTATTTGGTTTAAAGTGCCAAGCGCTTTGAGGGATTGTAAATTCAGATCCGTCATTTGTGGAAATACGACAGTCACATTACGGAAACTTCACCGAGCGTTTAAAATATAAAATGGTATTCCTTATCGTACCTTGGAAAAAATTACAAAATTCTCAGTAGAGAGAAATCTCTATTTTACACATGTTCCTCCACTCTTGTGAAATGCAACTGTCGTGTGGTTGCTACAAGGCTGAAGTAATTGCGGAAAATACATAAAATATTCGTAAATGAGGAGTAAAGGAACAGTCATCTTATCGGTGACTTCAACATTATTAATATGTATTAGAAAGAGGATCACACTGGAAACGTTGCCTTAGAGTGATTGTCCTCCTGTATAAAACCATCTTATACGAAGTTTCCCATTCTATATTTAAAATGATATTCGGCTTTTCGCACATTAGTCCGTCCAGATTTCGCCTGAGGCCCGATGCATTGCTCGGGAAAAACCCATCTAGATGATGCTGGCTAACGAAACTCTGTAGTATAGCCACCTCCGGCAGACTAAGGCTATCAGCGCTGCAATAATGTCTCCTGAAATTACACTCAAAACCATCCAGAGTTTCGTAGCGTGTTAGTGACGACGACAGTGCAACAGCTGCTTGGGCGTACGAGACCCGTCCCCTATTTGAGGAAAGAAAACGCAGCGGTTTCTCCCCTTGAGTTGGGAAAGTGTCTTGTTTCATATCGGAACCATAAAAAAATCGAGGAACATTCATTTAGGTTTCGTATGTCAAACATAGGTGCCATAGCTTTCCACAGCAGATAGTGTCGTAGACTTATGACGTCATATGTGCCACAATTCCAGTCAGAAAATAGTGAAAGGATAGCTGTAAACTTCATCACTGATGTCTCTAAAGACGCAGCCGCTCCCCTCAGCTAATGCTTGTCCATGGTGGGGAGTTGTATCATGGCTGGAGGTTTTGACGATTTGCGTAAAATGCCCCGTCATGTTTCGGTGATCGGCTTTCCAATGTGATCCATCCATACCCAGACGATTATCCACTACTGCTGTGTTGATATACAGCATCCAACTCACCTCGTTGATTATCCATTTCTGCATCTACATCTACATTTATACTCCACAAGCCACCCAACGGTGTGTGGCGGAGCGCACTTGACGTGCCACTGTCATTACCTCCCTTTCCTGTTCCAATCGCGTATGGTTCGCGGGAAGAACGACTGCCGGAAAGCCTCCGTGCGCGCTCGAATCTTTCTAATTTTACATTCGTGATCTCCTCGGGAGTTATAAGTAGGGGGAAGCAATATATTCGATACCTCATCCAGAAACGCACCCTCTCGAAACCTGGACAGGCAGCTACACCGCGATGCAGAGCGCCTCTCTTGTAGAGTCTGCCATTTGAGTTTCCTAAACATGTCCGTAACGTTATCACGCTTACCAAATAACCCTGTGACGAAACGCGCCGCTCTTCTTTGGATCGTCTCTATCTCCTCTGTCAACCCGACCTGGTACAGATCCCACACTGATGAGCAATACTCAAGTACAGGTCGAACGAGTGTTTTGTAAGCCACCTCCTTTGTTGATGGACTACATTTTTTAAGGACTCTCCGAATGAATCTCAACCTGGCACCCACATTACCAACAATTAATTTTATATCATCATTCCACTTCAAATCGTTCCGTACGCATACTCCCAGATATTTTACAGAAGTAACTGCTACCAGTGTTTGTTCCTCTATCATATAATCATACAATAAAGGATCGCTTTACTTCGGTATTGAGCAACGCCACAGGTAAGTGGTCACTTTGAGCGATTTCGGCGCAGCAGATACAAAAGACACAAATATCAAAGGCTGAGTAAGATCTCGTAGCAGTGATGAAATGAGTCCTCCACCGAGGGCTCAAAACCCAGATATTTTATCATCAAAAATCTCTCTACAGTTCGATCCCGGGGGTAGGTTACCACAAAGCCACTCGTGTAATCTGTTTCAACGTACTCACAGCTGAAGTGCGGGCGAAGGGCACAGCGTCGTAGATAACCTCATTACCTACAGCACCGTTGGCGGTAGATAAATGGAGTGTCGTCACCCAAATCCAAATGTACACGAATAACGGTACTTAGAGTTTTAAAATTTTGAACTTTGCTGCTGTTCAGCAACGGTGCTTGTAAATGATTGAATCAACCAACCAAGTACATATAAAGGTGTATTAACAACCCTTGACCATGGTTTCAACAATTCAACGTGCTCATGTTCTTCTGAAAAAGACAGTTTTACAATTGTTAAAACAATGGTCACGGGTTGTTAATAAATCTTTATACTTAAAACTGGATGGCTGGTTTGTTAAACTGTCCTTAACCTTTTCTTCCCCCCTCCCCCGCCCCCCCCCCCAGTTAGATCACCCTACCTGTGAGGATGTACGCACTTAGCACATGGAAATTAAAATGTGTAAAATGAGTTTCTTTCTTACACAAGAATAGGGGTCTCCCTTGTGCAATACACAGTATTTTCATATCCTTCACGTACATACGTACACAGCAATATATGAGCCATTTTATCGGTTAGATACGCTTTCTTACTCCCGTTACTCTTCGGCTGTTAGGAAAATTTATGTCGACATGGGGGTTGGGATAGGGTGGGGAATGGGGGACTTTTCTGTTCTCTCAGACAGACGTCAAATTTCATGGCTTCAGAAGAGCATAAGATTCATAGTCCATAAACAGCATCCAGCGATATGTTAGTTATGGAGCTATTCTCATCGTCTTACGATTCCTTAGCTTGAGCGTAGAAATCGATTTATCGCCTTCACGTCTTGGATCCTTCTTTCTTAAACGTATACAATGCATTCGTGACTCCCGCAGCGTGGTCGAATTGAGTACTAGAAGCAGAACCGCCGTCCGTGGTTCGTCAGTAACCTGCCCGCTTCTTCGTAACCATGACTGCCTTTTACGCACGAGCGTAGTGTGGCCCTAACGTTGGCATTTATATCGGCGAAGAGTTTTTTGTGTATGCAGTATATACAGGGTGTTCGTAAATTCCCATTGAGAATGTCTAGAACTTGTAGTGAGTACACAATATTTTGTGTACGAAACGTCATCCAACGACGGCACAGAGCGGCTAAGTTATAGGCGTCAGTGCCTGTAAATATGTGTATATACAGGATGATTCCGTGATGATGTTACGAAATTCTAAGGATGATGGAGCAGGAAATTTATCAATTCCAGATAAGGGTTCTGGTTCGGAGATGAACGAGTCGAGAGTTATATGCGAAAACCGTTCTGATACGTCTAACAGTGGAATACATGTACCGTTTCCGTTGTCGCTAAGATTGTAGGGCACCCAACTTTCAGAGGTGGTAGTATGGACCAACATAAGAAAAAATATCCAGTAAACATGAGCTTAAAAATGCATACCTTAAGAGCTATGAGCGGTTGATCAGTATAGGGAATGTGCTTCACATTAGCGAAGATGAACAAGTGCCCATAGCTCCTCAGGTGTACATTTTAGAGCCACGTTTACTGCACTTTTTTTCTTCTTTTGGTCCATTATACTACCTCTGAAAGCTACATACCATACATTCTTAGCAACAACAATACCACTACATATATTCTACAGTCACAGGTATTAGAACGGTTTTTGCTTGTAACTTCCGACTCGTTCGTTTCTGATACAGTGACCCTTACCTAAAATTGATACATTTATCCATCTCCACCATTCTTCAAAGTTTATAGCATCATTACCGCGTCATCCTTTATATACACTACTGGCCATTAAAACTGCTACACAAAGAAGAAATGCAGGTAATATACGGGTATTCATTGGACAAATATATTATACCAGAACTGACATGTGACTACATTTTCAAGCAATTTTGGTGCATAGATCCTGAGAAATCAGTACCCGGCCGCGGTGGCCTAGCGGTTCTAGGCGCTCAGTCCGGAATCGCGCGACTGCTACGGTTTCAGGTTCGAATCCTGCCTCGGGCATGGATGTGCGTGATGTCCTTAGGTTAGTTAGGTTTAAGTTGTTCTAAGTTCTAGGGGACTGATGACCACAGATGTTAAGTCCCATAGTGCTCAGAGCCAAATCAGTACCCAGAACAAACACCTCTGGCCGTAATATCGGCATTGATACGCCTGGGCATTGAGTCAAACAGTGCTTCGATGGCGTGTGCAGGTACAGCTGCCCATGCAGCTTCAACACGATACCACAGTTCATCAAGAGTAGTGACTGGCGTATTGTGACGAGCCTGTTGCTTGGCCACCTGCAACATGCGGTCGTGCATTATCCTTCTGGTATGTAGGGTTTCGCAGGGATCGAATGAAGGGTAGAGCCACGGGTCGTAACACATCTGAAATGTAACGTCCACTGTTCAAAGTGCCGTCAGATCGAACAAGAGCTGACCGAGACTTGTAACCAACGGCACCCCACACGATCACGCCTGGTGATACGCCAGTATGGCGATGAGGAATGTCGCCAAACACGGATGCGACCATCATGATGCTGTAAACAGAACCTGGATTTATCCGAAAAAATGACGTTTTGCCATTCGTGCACCCAGGTTCGTCGTTGAGTACATCATCGCAGGCGCTTTGTGATGCAGCGTCAAGGGTAAACGCAGCCATGGTCTCCGAGCTGATAGCCCCTGCTGCTGCAAACGTCGTCGAACTGTTCGTGCAGATGGTTGTTGTCTTGCAAACGTCCCCATCTGTTGACTCAGGGATAGAGACGTGGCTGCACGATCCGTTACAATCATGCGGATAAGATGCCTGTCATCTCGACTGCTAGTGATACGATGCTGTTGGGATCCAGCACAGCGTTCCGAATTACCCTCCTGAACCCACCGATTCCATATTCTGCTAACATTCATTGGATCTCGACCAATGCGAGCAGCAATGTTGAGATACGATAAACCACAATCGCGATAGGCCACAATCCGACCTTTATCAAAGTCGGAAACTTGATGGTACGCATTTCTCCTCCTTACACGGGGCATCACAGCAACGTTTCACCAGGTAATGCCGGCCAACTGCTGTTTGTGTATGAGAAATCGGTTGGAAACTTCCTCATGTCAGCACGTTGTAGGTGTCGCCACCGATGCCAACTTGTGTGAATGCTCTGTAAAGCTAATCATTTACATATCACAGCGTCTTCTTCCTGTCGGTTAAATTTCGCGTCTGTAGCACGTCACCTTCGCGGTGTAGCAATTTTAATGGCCATTAGTGTATTCGTACATACATTTACAGACGTCGGGGCTTATAACTACGACACTCTAACGTTGTTGGATGACGTTTCCGGAAAAGGATTCCTATTCAGTTCGTTAACTACTCGCTCCCCTCTATGATCCCTAGAAGTTCGTAACAACCTGTATACCAGCAATAGGGGCGAAAACAATAGTTTTAGGGGTGTTTTCATGCCATTCCTAGCTCCTGCAGCATCGTTTTGTACTTAACGTACTTCGGTTTTGCTTAATCTAACAGCAAAATACGATATCTTTGTTATAATGCAGCACGTTTTGCGAATACGAGTTGAGCATTCCTTCGGCGAATACACACGTGACGCAGCTTCTTGCTTGCACTTAAGGAGCTCTACTCGCTAGGATATCGAGTTTTCAATGAGAATCATAATTTACGATGTGTAGCGAAAATCAAATAAGACGGAAGGGATAGGTAACATTCCATTACAATTTCTTAAATCTCTGGATGAAGTTGCAGCAAAACGGCTATTCACGTTGGTGTGTAGAATGTGTGCGACAGGCGATATACCATCAGAATTTTGGGAAAACATTATCCACACAATTCCCAAGATCACAAGAACCGACAAGCGCGAGAACTATCGCAATCAGCTTAACACCTCATGCATCCAACTTACTGACAACAACAATATGCCGAAAAATGGAAAAGAAAATTGAGGATGTGTTAGATGACGATCTGCTTGGCCTTAGGAAAGGTAAAGGCACCAGAGAGGCGTTTCTCACGTTGCTGTTGATAATGGAAGCAAGACTAACAAAAATCAAAACAAGTTCGTAGGATCTGTCGGCCTGGAAAAACCATTCGACAATAATATCAAACGGCAAAAGACGTTAAAAATCCTCAGAAAAAGGGGTAAGCTATAGGAAACGACGCGAAATATAAAATATGTACAAGAACACGAAGGAGACATTATGAGTGGGAGACCAAGAAAAAAGTGCTCGGAATCAAAGGGCCGTTAGACGGCGTTGTGTTCTTTCGTACCTAGTGTTCAATCTATACATCGAAGAAGTAATGACGGGAATAAAAGAAAGATTCAATAGTGGAATTAAAAGTCAAGGTGAAAGGATATCAGTGACATGATTCGTTGATGACATTGCTATCCCGAGTGAAAGTGAAAGGGAATTACAGGATTTGCTAAAGGAATGGATAGTAATGAGTACAGACTATGAATTGGGAGTACATCGAAGAAATACGAAATTAATGAGAACTAGCAGAAATGAGAACAGAAAAAAATTTAACACCAGGACTCGTGATCATTAAGGAGATGAAGTTCACGAATTCTGCTACCTAGGCAGAAAAGTAACACATGATGGACGGAGCAAGGGGGACAAAAAACCAGACTAACACTAGCAAAAATGGGATTCCTGTCCAAGAGAAATCTACTAGTATCAAATACAGCCCTTAATTTGAGGAAGAAATTTCTGTGAATGTACGTTTGGAGTACAGCGTTTTGTGGTAGAGAAACTTGTACTGTGTGAAAACCGGAGCAGAAGAGAATCGAAACTTTTGAGATATGGTGCTACAGATGAATGTTGAAATCTCGGTGGACTGATAATGTAAGGAATGAGGAGGTTCTCCGCAGAATTCGCGAGTACAGGAGTACATGGAAAACACTGACAAGAAGAAGGGACGCGATGATAAGATATACGTTACGACATCACGGATTAATTTCCATGGCACTAGAAGAAGCTGTAGAGGGTAAAAGCTAGAGAGGAAGCCAGAGACTGGAATTACATCAGGTAAATAATTATAGAGGGCGAGGTTGCAAGTGCTACTTTGAAACGAAAAGTTTGGTACAGGTGAGGAATTCGTGGGGGATGTATCTAACTAGCAAGTGGACGACCCAGAAAAAAAATCGGAGGGCACCATATCTTTTGACACTACAACAACGGTGTCCAAATCAGAAGTCTTTAAGGGACATGGAACTAAAATAACATCAAGTGATACTGCTTCTTATGGAAGCCTATGTAATACTTCTTATGTAATTTCATTTAAATTGATTGCTGAGATGTTGCATCTACACTGAATGAACACAAAAATTTATTTTTTTAACTGTACTTATAAAAAGGGAAGTCTTCGGGAAAGTAAGATCTTAAGCCCCTTGTGTGATGCTAATATTTGTTTTTCGAAGCTGTAATTATTCTGCCTATGAAAAAAACGACATTAGATGGTTTCCTTCTTTCCTTTCTGGCAGCGGCACGATACGGATATAAGTGAGTTGTATCGCTTTGTCTATTGTAATTGGGCGATTATGTTTCAAACTCTGTTTTATTTTGTAAAATGAGCCACCTCTCATTTCTCCTGTTTTAATTACGTAATGCAAGTACTTTCCGGATATTTAAGTTGGAAGCGACTTGCTTCGTGACCACAATCTTAATTCGTAGTTCCATTTCCTTTTTACATAATAATCGCTTTCGTATGAACATTGACTAGATAAACGGTCATTCATCACTAAGTGCGCATTTGACCACCAATGACCATTATGGCCTGAACTTCATTTTCGTTCAGTCTAGTAAAGCCTGTGCACTTGAATTTATTTTCAATTGGACCCTTTTGTTCGAGACTATGATACGCACGAACAGGAAACTTTATCAAGTAATACGAAAGGAGCCGCTCCAGCATTTTGTGTACCCTTGTCACTTCCCCTCTTTCCAGTTAAGTTCCAGAAAAGTCTGCGGGAAGAGCGCTTGTTGATAAGCCACTGACTGAGCTCGAATCTATCTTATGTTACATTCATGATGTTTTCGTCCACTCTATGTGTGAGGAAACAATATATTGCTGGCATCTTCTAGGGACGTACCCTCTCGGAGTTTTAACAGTAAACCGCAGATCGCCTGCCTTTTAGCGTCTACCACTGCTGTTTGTTGGGCACCTCGGTGTCACTTCCGCGCTTACTAAATGAACTTGTGACGCAGCGCGCTGCTTTCCGTTAATTCTCTGGTTCCGCTACCAATTCTGTCTGGTATGGATCCCAGGCATATGATCACTATTCAAGTGTTGGTCGAACGAATATTTTGTACGATATCTTAGCTGGTGGACTACACTTCCTGAGGAGTTTTACGCTGTCGTTCCACTTAAGATCGCTCTGTACTCCAAAATACTTAATGGATATGATTGCTTCTTGTGATTGTTCTGCAATCGTGTAATCGTACTACACTCCTGGAAATTGAAATAAGAACACCGTGAATTCATTGTCCCAGGAAGGGGAAACTTTATTGACACATTCCTGGGGTCAGATACATCACATGATCACACTGACTCAACCACAGGCACATAGACACAGGCAACAGAGCATGCACAATGTCGGCACTAGTACAGTGTATATCCACCTTTCGCAGCAATGCAAACTGCTATTCTCCCATGGAGACGATCTTAGAGATGCTGGATGTAGTCCTGTGGAACGGCTTGCCATGCCATTTCCACCTGGCGCCTCAGTTGGACCAGCGTTCGTGCTGGACGTGCAGACCGCGTGAGACGACGCTTCATCCAGTCCCAAACATGTTCAATGGGGGACAAATCCGGAGATCTTGCTGGCCAGGGTAGTTGACTTACACCTTCTAGAGCACGTTGGGTGGCACGGGATACATGCGGACGTGCATTGTCCTGTTGGAACAGCAAGTTCCCTTGCCGGTCTAGGAATGGTAGAACGATGGGTTCGATGACGGTTTGGATGTACCGTGCACTATTCAGTGTCCCCTCGACGATCACCAGTGGTGTACGGCCAGTGTAGGAGATCGCTCCCCACACCATGATGCCGGGTGTTGGCCCTGTGTGCCTCGGTCGTATGCAGTCCTGTTTGTGGCGCTCACCTGCACGGCGCCAAACACGCATACGACCATCATTGGCACCAAGGCAGAAGCGACTCTCATCGCTGAAGACGACACGTCTCCATTCGTTCCTCCATTCACGCCTGTCGCGACACCACTGGAGGCGGGCTGCACGATGTTGGGGCGTGAGCGGAAGACGGCCTAACGGTGTGCGGGACCGTAGCCCAGCTTCATGGAGACGGCTGCGAATGGTCCTCGCCGATAACCCAGGAGCAACAGTGTCCCTAATTTGCTGGGAAGTGGCGGTGCGGTCCCCTACGGCACTGCGTAGGATCCTACGGTCTTGGCGTGCATCCGTATCCGTGCGTCGCTGCGGTCCGGTCCCAGGTCGACGGGCACGTGCACCTTCCGCCGACCACTGGCGACAACATCGATGTACTGTGGAGACCTCACGCCCCACGTGTTGAGCAATTCGGCGGTACGTCCACCCGGCCTCCCGCATGCCCACTATACGCCCTCGCTCAAAGTCCGTCAACTGCACATACGGTTCACGTCCACGCTGTCGCGGCATGCTACCAGTGTTAAAGACTGCGATGGAGCTCCGTATGCCACGGCAAACTGGCTGACACTGACGGCGGCGGTGCACAAATGCTGCGCAGCTAGCGCCATTCGACGGCCAACACCGCTGTGCCGTGCTTGTGATCATTGCTTGTACAGCCCTCTCGCAGTGTCCGGAGCAAGTATGGTGGGTCTGACACACCGGTGTCAATGTGTTCTTTTTTCCATTTCCAGGAGTGTATATATAGTCTTTCTGGCTGATTCGAGGTCTACAACAGCATTATCCGCTAAATGCCTCACGGAACGCTAGTGATTATAAAGCTGACTCGAGAAAAATGGCATTTACCGGAGTTACCCCAATCCAAATGAGGTGAGGCAGTTGGTCCAAGAGTCATTCCGTACTTCATCTCTAGAGCCATTCAGCACGTCATAATACAGCACATCCTGAGTTTGTACTACCTTTTTCATTATTAGAAGTCTTCCACCATCCTCACAATATGGATGACTGATCGGAAATGCCCATTCGTTATGGGAAACCACATTCCACAGCGGAACTAGAATATCATGGGTGTGTAACGGAGGTCATGTGCTTTAAGGAATATCAGGGGCTTTCATAGAGGATGAAATTGCTTTGTAAACATAAAGTAGCCGTAAATTCGGTATGTCCCTCTTTTATGCGGGAATTGTTTCATTACTGCTGACCGCAAGCAGCTAATTTTCATCAGTGAACGATCACAAATATCATCAGAACCAATATCAGCCCTTCGGCCTGTTCCGTTCACACTTGATCATTGCCTCGTCTTCCTATATCTCTTCGAACAATAGACAAATATGATAGTCCCACTTCCGGAACCCTTGTCCACTAGTCCAAATCGTTTGGCCTTATCCATGCCCAGGTTGTATCCGTTAAATTTCTGCGGGTTTTTTATTACCAGACACTTAAGAGTGAAGTTCCTTTTATGTGGACGGTACACCATCTCAGACGCACAACCCTCAACCTGGAGGGCCTTGGATATTCCTGTTGAGGCCTGCTACTCTTAGACGATTGCCCTCCTTAGGCTTACGGGAGTCCCCTTCCCGGGCTGTTTTCGGAGTTTCTTTCTCCTCCCATGTAGAAAACCCCGTGGGAAGAGCTGCAGCTTCCGCTTCTTGAGCGACAACCGTGACGCTGCATATCCAAACATTAATTATAAAACCACGCCGAAAACGTCAAAGAATATTATGATTTGGGTATTATGTTACGTTAAAAATGTGTTTTAAGTACCAGCACTAAACTCTTTTCTAGCCAAAAGGCAGATGAATGGAGAAAACTCCATTTCCTGTTGGTGAATCGTACAGCACTAAAAAAATTAATAAATAGAAAATTTTAAAAATTATTAGGTTACTGTGTGAAACGCGTTATTCACTTAACAGGTATGATTCGGTAACTGTTACTTCAAGGGTTATATATCGCCCTTCAAAAAAACACACGTATTGTCCAATGACGATAAAACCAGTGTATACTGCATCAGTTGTCGTGAGGCATTGATTGAGTGTGATACACGATGATACATCGGTCACTTCAGTAATGACAACAACCGAAACAAAATATGGAATATCCTCCCTCGAAAAGCACGCAAACGTTGTATCAATCTGAAACAACATATTAATGGTGCTATTCACTATAATGTGTACAATCTACTGCGTGCTATCAATAATAAATCAATGCCGTCATTGTACGCTTGGGAATTTCGAAGCAATCACTGATAGTAAATATTCTGTTATGAGCACACACTTTTACTACAGCTTTAAACAGTGTGAACAGATTTATCGGCGATACTTTTGCTAAGAATATAAGCAATTGCTTTGTTGTACCGCTCTTTGAAGGGCTACAGTTAAAAAAGGTAACATATAAAAGTGGGTGTAGTTGTCACAGTAGCTCGAAATTTGTAATTTAGTTTCTAACTCTTTACTAATCTTCTTACGTTTTTCTTTTTTAAATAACTGATAATCACTTTCTAGGAAGTCGAAAACATTTGATCCAATCCGTGTGACTGAGGTAGAAAACACAATGACTAGTCGTTGTAAAAAAAGTTACTATTTTTTCAGAGAACGTCTTATGAGTGTTAGACGTAACAATCTTTCCTGTGTCCTTGTTTTAGCTGTGTTGCTCCTGCGCTGGTTGTGCATGTTCGGCATGGTACAACTCCACCCATACCCGAAACATAGATGTGACGCTTAATGAGACCTGTTACATTAGCATGGGTTATTAAAGGCCTACACCCAGAGATAAACTTCAATGTCTTGCTGGAATAGTCCCTCATGAAATCAGATGCGAGATAGCTGCTAGATGCTACCGTTGCCCATTCCTTACATGACCGTCAGCCAGCACATCCTCGGCTGAAATCACGAAAGAGCTTCTTGGCAACTATTAAAGCTCTTTCACGAACACCGCGGCAGGCAATTAGCTCAAAGTGGCGGGGGTATTTCAACATTTTGGAGAAATGGATGGTTCCGAAGTAACAGCTCCCTCCTGGTCATTCAGAGAAATGTACAGTACAACATGGAAGGCTCTCAAAAGACTACGGTCTAGTAGCACGAGATGCAAGATCAACTTCGTGTGGATTCAGCTTTGTGCAAGTGTGGTGTAGCGCAGACTAACAACCGTGTACTGCAGTGTCCATCTCCAGCCACGAGCACCGCGAGACACCCGATGAGGACGACACTGAATACACACGACGTGGTCAGTTTTCGGTAAACCAGTGTACAATATGACGTCAGCGATCCATGTTTTTGTTGATTGTATACTTCGTACTTCTGGCACGATAATAAATCTACATTTACATCCATATTCTACAAATCACTGTGAAGTACATGGCAGAGGGTACTTGTCAGCGTACCAGTTATTAGAGGCTCTTCCCGCTAAATTCGTGAATGTCTGTTTAAAGGTGTTTGTGAGCGCTGTAATTAATCTAATCTTGTCCTAGTAACATATGCGGGAAACATACGTAGGGGGCTGTAGTACCGTGTCGATGTAATTAAACTGCAGCTACCCACAAAGGTCCAGTGCGGGATGTAATTATCCTGTGGTAGCGAAACTTTGTAATGGGTTAATGCGGAGCTGATATACATTGGAAAAATTAGTTCCGATTTTGGCCAACAGGTGAAAAATCTGGCTCTGTTAAGCAGGGAAGAAGTACAGAAATGCTGAAACTTCCTGGCAGATTAAAGCTGTGTGCCGGACCGAGACTCGAACTCGGGACCTTTGCCTTTCGCAGACAAGTGCTCCACCATCTGAGCTACCCAAGCACGACTCACGCCCCGTCCTCACAGCTCTACTTCTGCCAGTACCTCGTCTCCTACCTTCCAAACTTTACAGAAGCTCTCCTGCGAACCTTGCAGAACTAGCACTCCTGAAAGAAAGGATTAGCGGAGACATGGCTTAGCCACAGCCTAGGGGATGTTTCCAGAATGAGATTTTCACTCTGCAGCGGAGTGTGTGCTGATATGAAACTTTCTGGCAGATTAAAACTGTGTGCCGGACCGGTTTCTATAGAAATGTTTCCCTACGTAATGGAGTGGAAAAGGGAAGTTGTCACAAAAGGTCAAATAACTGATAAAAGCTTAACACTGATTTTATCACAACCACCGTTTGCACAAGTTGTTCAATGTGAGTACTGGAGAGGTCGAATCGACGCTGTACAGTGTGAGGTTTGCATCTGGTGGCCACAACTGGAACTAAATCTTTTACAGATTAATTTGGTTCCGTATTAAAACATTCATACATATACTAAGTTTCGTTGCAACTGTAATTATAGCCCAATCTGAACCTCCATCAGTAGCTGCATTTTATAACAAGAATGTACACTCACAAATTCGTCAATTAAAGCTTTTTCGTAGTTTTAAGTAGGCTTTCTAGCAAATTTTATCGTCAGTCAACAAGTGTCTGCCAGCTCCGTTTCTTCAGCATTTCCGTGACACTCTCCCATGGGTCAAACAAACCTGTGACCGTAGGAGCTGCCCTTCTCTGTAAACGTTCAATGTACCCCATTAGTGCTGCCTGATATGGATCCCACAAACATGAGCAGTATTCAAGGACATGTCGTTCGAATATCTTGTAAGCAATAGCCTTTGTAGACTGATGGCATTTCCTTAGTGTCCTATTAATCCACCAAATGCTGCCCCCCCCCCCCCTTTGTTTTACCTACGGCTGAACCTACGCGATCCTTACAGTACATTTCACGTACCTACAAACTGCTATACCCAGGTGTTTCTGAGTAGGCCGATTCCAGTGGTGACTCATTGAAGGCGTTGCTGCAGTCACCACAGACGCCCACTACAGCGGCAACTTCACAGACAGACCAGTGACGCGGGTTGCCGACTCCGCTGCGAAGTCTGGCCTACACAAGAGTGTTCACAAGCCAGTACCACAGTTAACAAGAAACACGTAGGTACAGCCAACGTCCATCAGAGGGCATTAACCAGCAGCAGAGGAAGTGGGCGCGGTCATCTATTTCTTGGCGATCATGTGTGTGCAAATAGTCCCTGAAATGTCCTTCCACCCAGGGCTAGATAAGCCGCATTCTCGAGGATTGGGTCACCTCAATTCGAAGTCGACGGATTATACTGCCTTGGCTACGGTTTCGAAGCGCCTCCTGCTGTTGCTGTGGCTGTGGCTGTTGCTTTGGCTGTTGCCGTCTGTCTGTCTGTCTGCCACCCTACCTGCCTGCCTGTTTCGCCTGCCTGCTTGCCTGCCGGCAGCTGTCGTCCGTCCGCCATCACCGCCGCCCAGTGCTCGCCGCTGTCCGCCGTCCGTCTGTCAGCCGCTGCTGGCCGCCACCTGCCGCTGCTGTCTTACGCCCGTCCGTCTCTGTCTTCCTGCCTGCCCGTCTGTTAGCAGTCGCCCGGATCTCGCCGCCGCGGTCCGGGCCTCGCCGCCACCGACGCCGCCCGGTGCTCGCCGCCGCCGGCTGTTCGTCTGACGCCGTCCATCACCGCTGCCCGTCTGTCCTCTCCGTCCGTCCGTCCGTCGCCGTCCATCCGTCATGAGCCTTTCCACCGCCACTATCATCTGCACCTCCCACTCCCCCACTTCCACTGTCACTTCCTGGAGTGCTATCCCTGGCTTCCCTCCTTATACCTCTCCTCACCTCCCCCCATCCCCCACTCACCCATTCCCCCATCTCCTCCCCTGCTTTGTACCCCCACATCTACACCCTTCCCCCAGCCTCCACAACCACAACTGCTAACTCTCCTGCCCCGCCCTTACATATACCTCCACTGCCGCCTCTGCCGCATGCTGAGCCACCATCGCCACCACTGAACCAGACGCATCTCCCAGCTTCTCCACCACACCTATGTTATCTGCTACCCATGACCTCCCTCTCCTCCACATCCCCCTCCTCCCAGCCTATACTCTCCAAAAAAAACCAGAAGGGCGTCATTGCCGACTCTGCTCCAACCACTACCCACAAAGAGTCAACGCCTCCTCCCCCTCCCACCGTCATCTCCACGGACATCACCCCTCCGCCTGGCACCAATTCCCCAGCCCCTACCCTCCACACCTTTGTCCTGTCAATCCCAGACTGCAGGTTCCTTGATACCCATACCCTCACCATGGAGATACATAAGTATTTACCTGGTACTCGTATCTCCCAGCTGATTCCCCACAGGGACTCAGTCCTCATCAAGTCTCCCTCACCTCCTTTCATATTGACCTCCTCTGTAAACTCCCATGCATTATGTTTGGCCCCCACACATTCCTGACGCCCTCCCTCTCCTCTTCCTCTCCTCATCAGCCCCCACCTCCCTGTTACCCCCCACACTCCATCCACACTGCCATGATGACCAACAGCAGCCTGGTGATCACAGAGAATGAGTTGTGGGCAGAAATGAATTCACACTCAGACATGGAAATTGCCCACCGTATCCACAATGCCACCTGTCCCACCTATCTCATGTGGGTCTTTTCAGAGTTCGCTCCATCAACCACCTCCTCACCCACGGTGTCCTGATTTTTCACCACAGCCACGCAGTTGGTCTTTTCAGAGTTCGCTCCATCAACCACCTACTCACCCACAGTGTCCTGATTTTTGACGACAGCCACCCATTTGAATCATCCAAATCTCCTCACCAATCCTACTGCTGCCAGCGCTGCCTCATGTACAATGAATGCCTGACTCCCAACTGCAAAACCCCCAACCTCTCCCTATTGCAAGGCCTCCCACTTTCTCAGAAACTGCCCCAAGCTCGTTATTCCTCCTTTCTCTAACACCTGCAATGGCCCCCATCCCACCTACTGCCACAAATCTAAAGCTCAACCACCTCCTGCCAGGCCAGAGCTTCCTGTCGCTGTCCATCCCATTAATCCCCCCATCCACCCTACATCCTCTCTTAACCCTCCTCTCTTCCCACTCTGCCGCTGCATGAGCGTCCCATCCTCCTCCAGAACACCTGTTCCTTTTGCAACAACAAATACCTACTCATGAACACCCTCTCCCACATCTGGGTCGACACCTTCTTCCTGAACGAAACGTTTCTCCAGTCCCATCATACTATCCAAACCTATATCCTCCACCAAACTGATGCTCCTGTTCCTTGAGCACATCGCCCCCTCAATGACCCCACCAAATGCCTTATCCTCATAGTCTTCTTCCCCTCCATTATCTGCACCACCATCCTGCCGCCTTTCGGCAGTGGCATGAGTTCATCCCCAGAATCCAAGGTGACCTTGTTCCCCTTCCCCAGCATACCTGCCCCAAAAGCGACGTCACCCTAGATGTAGTCATTGCCTCCACCAACATCCCTGGGCGTATCACCATCGACATGCTTGATCCCACAGGTAGCGACCACTTCCTCATCCTTCCCACCACTCACCACTCACCACCACCCCCTCTGGCTCCCTCCTGCACCACCTCCGAAGGTATTCCATGGCTACTGTTGTGCCAACTGGAAATCCATCGCCACCCAGGTCGAAAGCCACCCTCTTACCTGTCGCCATCCTGATAATATCCACACCTCATCCCTCCTTCAGAAGGCCATAAATGGTGTCGTAAAGTCCCATGTTCCTACTAAAACCATCCACCGCCACCATCCCACTGTCCCTCCATGGGCTGTCCTCCTCCTCTGCGAATCCCACCACCACTATAACTCCTTCCTGTGCACTCATAACAGGGATATACTCCGATGGCACCGGCAAATACAGTGACACGTAAGCAACCTTATTACAGCAAAGAAACGCTGGGACTAGCGCCAGATTTGTACATGACTCAATGCCATCCTCCTGATCAACTTCTCCAAGTACAGATCCACCATCCATCACCTTACTGGTTCCCATTCTACACCACATTACCCTCTTCTGCATAATGTCCACCTAAGTAAGGCCAACCACTTCGCTTCCCACCTTCCCAACGTCCTCTCCATCCCTCATGATCCCCACTTTGTTCTCTTTTCCCCACCATCACAGAACATACTGATAACTTGGTCACTCCACTTGCTTCTAGCCTCCAGTACTTGCGGCAGTTGGCCCCCTCTGACATCAACACTACAATCACAGCACAAGCCATTAAACTTATCCTCCAGTCAAAATGCAACATGGCCCCTGGTCATGACTGTGTCAACTGCTGCCACCTTAGAGAAAGCCCATTCTCCTTCACGACTGTCCTTACCAAGCTATACAATGTCATCCTCTCTACCAGCTTCTACCCCGCCCTGTGGAAGACTTCCTGTGTATTCGTAGTCCTCAAACGCAACAAACCCCCTTCTGTCGCCTCTTTCTATCGTCCCATTTGCCTCACCTCCATCTTCAGTAAGATCTTCCAATCGATCCTCTCCTGTCGTATCCATCAGCACCTTAAACAACACCATTTCCTCCCCTTTACCCAGCATGGCCTCCAACCCTCCTTCTCCACCAAAGACCAACTCCTGAACCTTGTCCATTTTATCTCCCTCCAGCTTAACTCCCAGTGCTCAGCTATTTTTGTTTCCCACGACCTCCAAAATGCTCATGACTGCATATGGCATCCCAGTTTCCTCTTTAAACTCAAAACCTATACCCTGCCTATAAATTTTAGCCATCTGGTTGCTTCCTTCCTCTCACACCATCCTTTCTGTGTTACCCACCATACCACCAACTGCCCTATCGTTTATCCAGCTGCTGGCGTCCCCCAAAAAAATGTTCAAATGTGTGTGAATCTTGTGGGACTTAACTGCTAAGTTCATCAGTCCCTAAGCTTACACACTACTTAACGTAAATTATCCTAACGACAAACGCAAACACCGATGCCTGAGGGAGGACTCGAGCCTCTACCGGGACCAGCCACACAGTCCATGACTTAGGGCGTCCGCCAGGTCTCCATTCTCTCCCCTCTCCTCTATCTCCAGTACACCACCGATATGCCCAAGTCACCCCCCCCCCCCCGTCCACCTCCTACAATATGCGGACGACACCGCCTTCCTGGCACCCACCCCACCCTTCAATGGTCCCAATGCACTCTCCAAACCATCATTGACTTGGTGTAACCAGTGGTTCCTTCATATCAACCCATCCAAAACCAAGGCAATCATCAAAGGCCTCACCACCCACTCCATCCGTCTCCACGATTTCTGCCTCACCATTTATGGTCATCCCATCCAGCAGAAAGCCCATTCCCACCTCCATCTCCCGAAAATCCTGTCTGGCTGGACATGGGGATTGCATCCTACCATCATCCTCCACACCTACAAATCCCTCATCCACACTATCCTCTGTTACGGCAGCATTGCCTGGATCTCCACCCCCCCCCCCCACCTGCTTTTATAAGGCTCTCCAAATCATCAAATCATAGAACGCCAAGTGCTCTTCTTGCCTTCCGTATCCACTTTCCTTCCCCCACACGACTCCTGTATAACATCATCCCTACCCTCATCTCCTCCTTTGCCTCCAACATCTCTACATCTTTTACACTGTCTGAAGTCTTGATGCCCCAACTCTCTGGTTTTCTCCTTCCTCTCTACCCCCCACCCAATGCCGCGCCTCTATCGCTATATCCCTCCGTCTCTCCATCTCCAAAATCTCCATCTCCTTCATCAGTGCAATTTCCAGCACCTCCCCCACCCAGATGTTGTACTTCACCACAACATCTATCCTGCCTTACTACTGTAAACTGACCCTGTGCCCCCCTCCCCAGGGCCTCCCTTTTCCTCTTCCCCTCCTCTTAGAGCTGATTCTCTTCCTTCCCCCACCCTGAGTCCCTGCACCTGCTCCTCCACTGTTTTCCTTGCTTGTCCCTTCTCTCCTCAGACCTCCATTCATGGCACCCACCAACTGGTCCCGCATTCTCTCACCTCCTTCTCACCTGCTTTTCCCTTCTCCCATGTACCCCACGCCTGGCAAATCCATAACTCCTATGTTTTTTTTTCATTGACATGTGTGCTGTGATAGTATTGTGTTTGGTGCCATGATAGAGTGTCATCAAGTAATGTGGTTTTAAACTGTGTGCTTGACCTGTATATAGTCCATGATTCTTCATGTGATTTTCTCCTGTGGCCAACTTTTAACTTGTGTTCGACTCCAGTGATTATGAGTGTGCAGTGAATTGCCAGCTGTGTTCTTATAACTTTTTGTCGACTTTTTAACTGTACCCCTGTGCATGCCGCCATGTTAGTGTACATTTTAAGTCCCATCGTCTCCATTTACTGTGTTTTTATATGCCTCTTTTATCCGCTCCTCTTTTTTCTGTTAGCGTTCCCATTTCATGTATTTTGTTAAACCGTTTGGCTGAAGAGTGGTGGACTGTGCCGCTGCCAGCCCTAACCTGCCCATATGGGGCAGAGGAATGAAATGACAATGTTGTTGTTGTTGTTGTGGTCTTCAGTCCTGAGACTGGTTTGATGCTGCTCTCCATGCTACTCTACCCTGTGCAAGCTTCTTCATCTCCCAGTACCTACTGCAACCTACATCCTTCTGAATCTGCTTAGTGTATTCATCTCTTGGTCTCCCTCTACGATTTTTACCCCCCACGCTGCCCTCCAATACTAAATTGGTGATCCCTTGATGCCTCAGAACATGTCCTACCAACCGATCCCTTCTCCTAGTCAAGTTGTGCCACAAACTCCTCTTCTTCCTAATCCTACTCAATACCTTCCCATTAGTTATGTGATCTACCCATCTAATCAGCATTATTCTGTAGCACTAGTTTCTTCAGTTTTAATCTACGAAATGACAATAAAGAAAAAAAAAGATAAGATGGATCCCAACCATTCCGGAGGCAGTTCTCGACTCGCCGAGAAGATCGGCTGACCCAGCAGTGTGCCACCTCGACCAGCCTCTCTTCCGCAACGATTGTGATATATCGCTTCCGTCATGTTGCCTGTCTACCAGCTGCTAACAGCTATTTTCGACATGGAACAGTGTACAGTTATAGAGCCAAAGGGAACTCTGATTATAGGAATTAGTTGTTATTTGCATGATCGTTATTATTTTGTTGGTTCTGAAGAGTGTGTTAATGTTGGTGGTTTATTGTAGCTTCCTTAATATAAAAAAGGTGGAAAACGAATTGATTCTTGCTCCTTAGATTTAGCATGCGTAATTATAGGATACAACATTTTTCGGTTTAAGAAGATCATCTTTTTACATTTCTGAACATTAAAGCGAACTCTTATCAAGAAAACGTTGCTCAAAGAAAGCATGCAAAATTGCAAGCAATTATCGACAAGTACACACATCAAAAAATTTTTGCAACACCTCGGTTCCCAGAATTCCGGAACCCGTACAGAGAATTGGAATAGAGATCAACATAAACATCATTTCCGTCCTCTTTATTGCTCGTGAAGACCACACATTGGATGTAATATCACCATACAGCAAGACCTTCAGAGGTAGTGGTCCAGACTGCTGTACACACCTGTACCCCTAACACCCAGTAGCACGTCCTCTTGCACTGATGCATGCCTGTATTCGTCGTGGCATACTATCCACAAGTTCATCAAGGCACTGTTGGTCCAGATTGTTAGACTACGCCGACGGTTCTAGACGCTTCAGTCTGGAACTGCGCGATCGCTACGGTCGCTGGTTCGAATCCTGCTTCGACTATGGATGTGTGTGATGACCTTAGGTTACTTAGGTTTAAGTAGTTCTAAGTTCTAGGGGACAGATAACCTCAGATGTTAAGTCCCATAGTGCTCAGAGCCATTTGATTTTGCCCCATCCCTCAACGGCGATTCTGCATAGATCCCTCATAATTGTTGGTGGGTCGTGTCGTCCATAAACAGCACTTTTCAATTTACCGAGATATTTTCAATAGGGTTAACGTCTGGAGAGCATTACCACTTGTATGAATCTCAAGAGCTCATATGGAAACCCAGTTCTAAGCAAAGAAGGGAAAGCAGAAAGGTGAAAGGAGTGTATAGACGGTCTATACAAGGATGATGTACTTGAGGACAATATTATGGAAATGGAAGAGGATGTAGATGATGATGAAATGGGAGATACGATACTGCGTGAAGAGTTTGACAGAGCACTGAAAGACCTGAGTTGAAACAACACCCCGGGAGTAGACAACATTGCATTAGAACTACTGACTGCGTTGGGAGAGCCAGTCCTGACAAGACTCTACCATCTGGTGAGCAAGATGTACGAGACAGGCGAAATACCCTCAGACTTCAAGAAGAATATAATAATTCCAATGCCAAAGAAAGCAGGTGTTGAGAGATGTGAAAATTACCGAATTATCAGTTTAATAAGTCACAGCTGCAAAATGCTAACGCGATCATTTACATACGAATGGAAAAACTGGTAGAAGCTGACCTCGGAGAAGATCAGTTTGGATTCCGTAGAAATGTTGGAACACGTAAAGCAATACAGACCTTACGACTTATCTTAGAAGAAAGATCCCACGTTTCTAGCATTTGTAGACTTCGAGAAAGTTTTTGACAATGTTGACTGGAATACTCTCTTTCAAATTCTGAAGGTGGCAGGGGTACAATACAGGGAGCGAAAGGCTATTTACAATTTGTACAGAAACCAGATGGCAGTTATAAGAGTTGAGGGGCATGAAAGGGAAGCAGCGGTTGGAAGGGAGTGAGACAGGATTGTAGCCTCTGCCCTATGTTATTCAATTTGTATAATGATCAAGCAGTAAAGGAAACAAAAGAAAAATTTGGAGTAGGTATTAAAATCCAAGGAGAAGAAATAAAAACTTTGAGGTTCGCCGATGACATTGTAATTCTGTCAGAGACAGCAAAGGACTTGGAAGAGCAGTTGAACGGAATGCACAGTGCCTTGGAAGGAGGATATAAGATGAACATCAACAAAAGCAAAACGAGGATAAAGGAATGTAGTCGAATTAAGTCGGTTGAAGCTGAGGGAATTAGGAAATGTGACACTTAAAGTAGTAAAGGAGTTTTGCTACGTGGGGAGCAAAATAACTGATGATGGTCGAAGTAGAGAGGATATAATATGTAGACTGACAATGGCAAGGAAAGCGTTTCTGAAGAAGAGAAATTTGTTAACATCGAGTATAGATTTAAGTGTCAGGAAGTCGTTTCTGAAAGTATTCGTATGGAGAGTAGGCATGTATGGAAGTGAAACATGGACAATAAATAGTTTGAACAAGAAGAGAATAGAAGTTTTCGAAATGTGGTGCTACAGAAGAATGTTGAAGATTAGGTGGGTAGATCACGTAACTGATGAGGAGATATTGAATAGGATTGGGGAGAAGAGAAGTTTGTTGTACAACTTGACTAGAAGGAGGGATCGGTTGGTAGGACATGTCCTGAGGCATCAAGGGATCACAAATTTATCATTGTAGGGCAGCGTGGAGTGTAAAATCGTGTAGGGAGACCAAAAGATGAATACGCTAAGCAGATTCAGAAGGATGTAGGTTGCAATAGGTACTGGGAGATGAAGGAGCCTGCACAGGATAGATTAGCATGGAGAGCTGCATCAAAGTAGTCTCAGGACTGAAGACCACAACAACAACAACAACAACAACATGGTTGCATTATCGGTCGGTGGATGGCATTCATGTATCGTACACCCGTTACGGAGCCTTCCATGACCACCAGCGATGTAGGTCGGCCACACATAATGCCACCCCAAAATATCAGCGAACATCCACCTTGCTGCACTCGCCGGAGAGTGTGTCTCAGACGTTCAGCCTGACTGGGGTGCCTCAAAACACGTCTCCGACAATTGTCTGGTTGAAGGCATGTATGACATTCATCGGTGAAGACGACGTGATGTCAATCCTGAGCGTTCCATTCGGCATGTGCTTGGGCCCATCTCTACCGCGCTGCGTGGCGTCGTTGTTTGAAAGATGTATCTCGCCATGGACATCATGCAGTCTCTTGCACAATTTGAGTCGTAACACGACGTCCTGCGACTGCACTAAAAGCATTATGGCGTTGATGTCAGGGTTCCTCCGAGCCATAATTCGTAGGTAGCGGTCATCCACTGCGGTAGTAGCCCTTGGGCGCCCTGAGCGGGTCATGTTATCGACAGTTCCTGTACCTCCGTATCTCCTCCATGTCCGATCAACATCGCTGGTTCATTCCGAAACGCCTGGATACTTCGCTTGTTGAGAGCCCTTCCTGGCGCAAAGTAACAATGCGGACGCAATCGCACCGCGGTATTGACCGTCTAAGCATGGTTCAACTTCAGACAACACGAGCCGTGTACCCCCTTCCTTGTGGAATGACTGGAACTGATCGGCTGTCGGACCCCTCCGTCTAATAGGCGCTGCTCATGTATGGTTGTTTACATCTTTGGGCGGGTTTAGTGACATCTCTGAACAGTCAAAGGTACTGTGTCTGTGATACAATATCCACAGTCAACGTTTATCTTCAGGAGTTGTGGGAACCGGGCTAACGAAAAACTTTTTTTGATTCGTGTAATACATGAAACGTTTCTCTGAATGTTCTCTAAATTATTTGCGTGGCTGTGTATGCTAACGTTGAAGCAGCTGTAACAAATGTGGTGAAACTAAACGCTCGACAGGCAAAATATTAGTAGCTCTCCCACCCTCTCCCCTTTTAAAAAAACACGCTGGTCGCTTTGGAACCCTTAGATGATGTGGAAACGTACTATTTGTGGTGTCACCGCCAGACACCACACTTGCTAGGTGGTAGCATTTAAATCGGCCGCGGTCCGCTAGTACACGACGGACCCGCGTGTTGCCACTGTCAGTGATGGCAGACCGAGCGCCGCCACACGGCAGGTCTAGTGAGACGTACTAGTACTCGCCCCAGTTGTACAGCCGACGTTGCTAGCCATGGTTCACTGAGAATTACGCTCTCATTTGCCGAGACGATAGTTAGCATAGCCTTCACCTACATTTGCTACGACCTAGCAAGGTGCCGTATTCAATTTATATTGAGATTCTATTAATGTATGATCAAGAGCGATGTTCTACAAATGTGGATTAAAGTTAAGTATTCCAGAAGCTACGTACTTTTCTTTATAGCATTCATTACGTATCCTGTTTCAGACCTCACGCCAGCCTGCGTGAGTTTAAGCGCGTGCCTTTCGGCTTCCTCTCATTGTGTCTAGGCTGTCTTGTCTAGACACAACACTATTCACTGACTTCTGACATAAGTAATGCCAGTGAACTCGTGTGTACGTGTCAGTCCATTGACGTAAACCGCACAGTGTGATGGATCGCCGAGAATAGACGAGATTTGGTGTTTGATTCCCAGTCGAGAAGGAGGTCACTAGAGACGGGGCACAGTCTCAGATTACGGAAGAATGGGGAACGAAATGGGTCGTAGTCTTGTCAAAGAAACCATTCCGGTATTTGCCTGGAGCGACTTTGGGAAATAACGGAAAACCTAAATCTAGATGGTCGGACGAGGATCTGAACCGTCGTCGTCCAGAATGCGAGTACAGTGCGCTAACCACTGCACCATCACGCCTGGTCTCGAGGTAGAGGAGTGGCAGATCAGCAGAGAGGAGCTGTGGTGTCTGGACGTGCCCATGACGAAACAGTGACTGATGTTGCCCGATCTATTGTTGAAACAACGTAGACTGCTCAACGTGTCTACAAGGAATAGTGAACCACTCGCTGCCACGTAACTCGGAGTTAGATCAGTTCTATTCAGCAACTGAAAACGACACGCGTTATCAGTGACAATTTATAATCAGGCAGGTGTTAGTGGTGACATTCAATGCATGTCTATATCAACCAGCTGCCAAGCAAATAACACTAATGGACTGGCAACGGACATTTGATGTTTGGTACCTCGCAAACGGCATTCTCGAAACGCTACATAAAGCTGCAGGTCTTCGATAACTAAAACAATATAAAAACTGTACTATAGCTGATTGCCAATGATTGAAGTCGTCAGGTGTATCGACGTCCCAATGAGGCATTCAATCTGCAGTGTGTGGAAGATGAAATTAATGCTTTAGGTGATGCTGTGTTGTTTCGGGTGTGCTTCCGTGCCAGATCTACACTGCACCCATTACGGTTATCGTTAACGTGAATCAAGGTGTTTATGTCAACTCTCTTGCTGACCAAATGTTGCTATTACTCCTACGTCTTCGTGATGAGTACACTGCGGATGCTCCCGTCTTCCAGGCTAACAACAGTTGGGTTCACAGGGCAGCACGCGTGTCTTCTGGCTTATATGAATTCTGAGGAATCCTACTGCACATCTATTGACCCGCTTGGTCACCCGATCTTCATCCTGTGGGAAATGTCACACCCCCCTCCCCTTTATTAAACGTTAATGCAAGAATATGACAGTTGTCGCGTTTGCAGTAGAGAGAAGTGTACAACACGTTGTTCTAATTAACACCCTATTTTTCTCCTGAACTTTGTACTTATTTGGATTTGGTTCAATACCTAGAACACTACCATCACATGTCTCAAAGAGTGCACAACATATGTAATTGAAATAATAATGAAATTAATCAATACGATCGCCAGCTCAGTTGGGAAGTTTGTCCCGTATCTGATCAATAAATCGGACATCAATGAATACGTAGTCGTTTGGTTGTACGTAGGGCAACACGAGGTTCACGCATGCTTCTAACAACACAGTACGTTACGATATAACAATGCATATGTCTTATATCGTTAATACTCAGATACATTAATTTGTAAGGGGATATTTAAAGTTGTTATTAAAATGTAAATGATTGCTGCGACAATAATTTAAGTAACTTCAGTGCACTAGTTTCCTTGATATGCAAAGCTACGTACTTTGAACAGAATGTACTTACTATGAAAATTTAATAGGTTAAACAACTGAATGCTTTCAACAAATTGGCAACGCTGAAATACGAACCAAGCCAGTACACACCAGCATTATTACAACAGTCACAGAGAAGAAACATGTAAACTCAACTTTTTCTTTTCTTGGAAATGAGACTCCGAGACTGCTTTGATTCCAAGGTACTTTACTTTGTCTCCACTCAATTAGCAAAAAAGACATTGCCTCTGAATATTATTGAACAACACTATTAACTTATTGGGGCTTCATTATTGATTACTTTTAGATATGTTTTTAGCAAACAAACGAAACTGGCAATAGTGATAGTAATTAATTAGGGTTTTTTAAGCATATAAACAACGACACTCGGGTAGTCAGTAACTGGAAAGAAGTGGGACCCTAAGTAGGTAACAATGGCTGAGGATAACGACAAAAATAGGTCCTACAGTTTTTAAGAACGACACATAGTACTGAAATAGAATTCATTGAGTTATCACTGGGTAACGAATCGTAAAGTTTCTAACATGAACGAAAATAAAACAACCTTACAGGTCGCTGCAGATGTTAAGCCATAGTATTTGTTGTGTCTACAGTGCTACCGTTTATCCACAGAACATTGCGAGCACAAGTTGATTTGCAATGCCCTATTACGACATTCTTACATCCGTCCACAACTGTCACGGTCTTGGTGTTCCGCTGGTAGCAACTGCGTCCCACATCGGCCCGACAGCGTGCGTCGAGTAGGTTCCCTACGCTCTGACAACTCACCCGCATCCAGAGACAGCGCCCCTACACAAGTTTTTACTGTCTGTGAACGATATCTTTCCCTAACGGTATTACTCCAGATTAAGTACACCATAATACAATATAATTTATACAGGTTGCAGAACATATCTCATTTCTAATAAACACAAAATTACCTAAAGGCTTACAGAGTAAAAAAAGTATATCATTTTTACAATAGACATAATGGGCAAAACTTTTAGGCAGCACACCTGCATTATAGTGTCGTAAACAGCAGGTGAATCGTAGCAATTAACATCTCCCTAATTTGGCAGCTCTACGTCACCTAATCGTTAATGAGTGACTGCAGCTGGATGTGGCATACCTGAAGGATCTTGTCGACTTATTTCTTCGCCGAATTATGGCCAATATCAGAGGTAAATGGGATGTTACACCGTAGTAGCGTGACATCGCCCATGAGTAACTAATGTTTTTTGTCCGGCGTACCTATAACAGACAACAATTAGTATGAGTTAACTGAAATTCCTGAATCTTTAGTAGGCGTTTGTATTCGTGAGTGTCTAACATGGAAATAACTTCAAGGTGCATTATATTTAGAACAACGCTAAATAAACATTACCACATTCCAGTAGGGATATGACACAAATTACTACCACCTACGATACATTGATTGTTATTACACTGTATGCGGCTTACTATTCACATATTCAACTGCTCAGAAAGGAGGTCGTGGAATAAACTTGTTCTCTTTCCAGTAATTTAAATACTAATATGTCACGTGATATTCCTCGGATAGCTCATCAAACATTACGATTTTCTTTTTAAAATCCGGGTGGCTATAATTAAAGTTCACTTAGTAAGAGAGATCCGTTGTTTACTGTAATTATCGTATGCCAGCGAAACGTCGTAGATATTCCAATACGTTGACGCGGAACCGATTTACGCTGGAGAAAAGGAAAGTATATTAAATTTTGGCCACCAGGTGCAAACCTGGCTATGTGAATACAAGGAAAACATGTAGAAATGTTTCCAGACGTCAAGCAATAGGAGCTGGGACGTGGGCAGAAAAGTGAGAAGGGCATAATGTTGATTTTGTTATTTTCTGTATGAGCACCGGAGATCTCGACGAGATACTGCATCCGTAAAACGCAATGATTGGCAGTTACTAGCAACAGCTCTGGTGTAATATGAGCTACGTGCTCCTGTATATTGGCCTTCAGATCAGGTAGGGACCTAACGTGTCCCTCGTAAGCACGTTCATTTAGATACCCTAGAGCCAAAAGTCACGTGCACTCAGATCACGTGATCCTGCAGGCCATCCATCTGGAAAACCTCTGGAGACAGTACGTTCGTGGAAGGTTACATTATGCAGATCTTTCAGTGCGCGAGAAACGTGAGATGTCGCCTCATTTCGCATGAAAATAGTGGTTTCCACACAGTTACTCTCTCCCAAAGTAGGAATCACATGCTGTACAAGGAGGTCTCGATAACGTGCAGATGACATCTTATACCTGACAGGCCGTCTGGGTGTGCTCATTTCAAAAGAAAAGAAAAAAAAATGGAAATGAGCATTTGGCGTCATTGGCCGGGAGGCCCCGTAGGGGCCCCAAATTCTGCAGTTCTGGGTATTCACTACACTCTGTTTTCCCGACTTATCATTCCATAAATATTGCCCAGCCACATGTCATCAATTTAGATCCGTGCTAGAAACCGAAGACCAAACTCAGAACATTGCTGGGCATCATCAGGTTTCAGCTGCCGCATCATCTGGATCTTGTACAGGTACCGGTGTGAAATAGACTGCCAAACTCCCCATTGGCTACTGTTGACCATGCTATGGACAATTCTCCTGACACTGCACGGCCACCAGCATTATTTGGGGCACGTGCTGCATGGTCAGGTACAGAAACAGCAACCTCATCAATAACTTCCACCGGGATAGGACACCCTCATCTTCCAGTTGCTATCCCAATCTCACCCGTGTTTTCGAATTTCATTATCATCATCTTTAAACCATTTAATGGCAGTGGGCCGCTCCTCAGACCTTTCAGTTGGCGATACTCTCTCAACGCAGCACTGTAACTGCTGCCTTCCACATAAAACAGTTTGACAAGAGCGCACGATATCTCTTCTAGAGAGCCAGACTCTTCACTCACGTAATGTGTTGTCAGTGTACACCTGGTGGTCATAATTGGAACTGCCTTGTTTTTCAGCGTATCTACGCAGTTTCGATGTCATACGATAATTACAGCTCACACTGGACCTCAATTGTAATCACACGGCATTTGAAAAAGTAGTTAATGAACACCAACGCAAGCTTGTAAGTGTTAAGTCACTGTGATTAATTGTGCCCACCGGGTATACACACTTTTAGCGGCGTTACTACAAACTGGTGGTCGCTTGAACTGTCGCATGGTGTATAGTAAGAAATAATAAACTCTGTCCGACAGTCCAACTAATAATATTAAATGGTTGTGTTGAATGTAATAAAACACTGTGTAACAACACTAACGTTATCCTACTGTATATGTAATAAATTTTTATCTTCAGAATTTCAATAAATTAGTATAATCGATGTTCAGATTTCATTTCTTTTTTGTTTCATGCCATTATGTTGAAGAAGCTATAAACAATTTTCGATGTAAATTTTAATATTTATGTCAAATTTCAAGTAATGTTGTAATCAAAGGGACGTGGAACTAATGTTGGAAATATTGTAAGATGTGAAAGATGTAATTGTATGCCTGGTCCATATGTAGGTAATGTATTACAATATGTGGAATGTAAAACCTTTGGTGAATACCCTGTCTGTAGGGGAGCAGGAAAAGGTGGAGGCAGGCGAGCGCGGGAAAATGCACACGGGCGCTGCACGGCATAACGGGCTCAGCAGAAGTAGTCGGAGTTGGGCATCGATCTGAGAAACACGTGCTGGATCGAGGAGGCTCTCCTGGAAAAAGTGGTTTCGTTGAGCCTCGGATGCGCTGTTTCCGACGTCTATACAGCATGACAATATTCCATAGGCACTAAATGGAAAAGCATTGCGACGCCATGAAGGAGTAAAGTGCCGATATTTCATGAGCCATTGCTGTAATTGCACGTGTGCTTTGTGCCTCGCCATCTCGCCGCCTGCCGACCGCCTCATCGATACGAACAGGTTGAAACTTTCAGTACTGTATTCGTGTGGACCAGTGTCACTTTTGCTACATACTGTTCAATAATAACTTAAATTTTACCTGAACTGTCCTATCAATTAATTATCCTCACAACTAACCTAGACAGGGTCCTCTCCGCATGTTGTGCAATCCGAGTGTCCCAAGATGAAGATTTAAAGTTTATGTTAATAATAATTACCTGCAGACCTATCTATGTTAGAATGATGTTTAAAGAACTTTGTTGTTAATGAAATACCGGACGAATAGTATAGGTCTGACCAAGTTGGAAGATAATATTGAAATTGGTTTAGTAATGAAGTTTATTTAAATTGAGACAAAAACAACGGTAGTTAAATGAGCAGTAAATAAGACAAAAAGAGTGGTAAATCATATATTGGAAATCTAGAATGCTTAAGGCTCTCAATGATCAAACTTTCACTACAGTGATCAATACAGTTTCAGGGTCCCCCCCACCCTTTCTTCTTTCTTTTTTTCCTATTTATTTGAATTATGAAGTGTACTGAACTGATTTGACCAGCAAAGTTAAAGTCAATATAAAACCTAAATTTATCAGTGTTTTCCCTTCTTAAAATTGACTTTGTAGGTGTGTTTCAAAAGTGCTATTTCTATGGTAACCTATGCCCGATTTCAGTCGGATCAAAAGACAAAACGCAGGTTGTAGTAAACATTATAGTGTATTGTTGTGTATTTATGGTGTGTCCATATTAGTACAGAAAGTGAGATTCTTAGTTCAGTAGATTTTTCTGGTTCTAAAATTTACCATATAATGCAGTATTACTACGTGTTGTTATGCTTGAACGTACTTCCTCTTGTACAGGGAAGAAACTCAGTTTATGCCTAACTAGGCTGGCGACCGTATTATTAACAATTGGTAGCATCTGCTGTGTATGTTTCTTGTCCGTCCTAACATGCAGTTGCACTTTGGACTTGCTTGACGTATCCTTGTTGTTACTGAGTGGGTGTACGTCTGATTTTGCCTCCATTCAGGTACACGCGGTCAACTTATTTACTAAAATCCTTTCTTATAAGGTGAAGCCCGTCAACTTATCATAGTACAGGCTTTAAAGAGTTAACGTCCGCCCCAGCGTAGACGATATGGCAGCACATATACATGGAGACAATTATTGAACTTCATGAAAAAAACCTAAATCACTTACAAATTACGGCGTGCAAACACTTTATTCAACATATAGATGTCACGACAGATATTCGGATTCAGGTTATGACGTGTTCGATATGCCTGCCATTATTGGCGATGATATGGCGCAGACGAATGGCGAAATTCTGCATGACGCGTTGAAATGTCGATGCTGCTGATGACCTCTAACGGCTGTTTTCAGCTCAGCAATGGTTTTGGATTTATTGCTGTACACCTTGTCTTTAATGCAGCTCCACAAAAAGGAGTCGCATTTGCTCAGATCTGGAGAATATGGCGGCCAATCGAGGCCCATGCCAGTGGCCTCGCCCCAGATGCAGAATGCAGCCCCTAAAATGCTCCTCCAAAACAACAAACACTCTACTGCTCCGACAGAGTCGAGTTCCGTCTAACATGGACCACATTTTGTCGACATCAGGGTCACTTTGGATACTGGGGATGAAATCATCTTCCAAAACCTTCACGCACCGTTCGGCAGTCAGCGTACCATCATGGAATATTGCACCGATTATTCGGTTACTGGACATTGAACACCACACAGCCACCCGTCGAGGGCGAAGAGACTTCTCGATCGCGAAATGCGGATTCTCAGTCCCCCAAAGCCACCAAGTTTGCTTAATGACGGACTCATACAAATGAAAGTAGGCTTCGTTGCTAAACCAAAGTATACAGCGCGTACTAATTCCCATCATGCACCGCGGCCAACCGTGCAGTTTGAGCTTCCTGACACCAACCGTTCAGAAGTTATGACGATTTTATTTCATATAGGGCAAAACTTGTCACCCTGTACATGTTCTGTCAGAGAAAATCGAGTGCTCTCGGAGACTCACAAGCAATAGTTATTCCTGGATTTGGTGAAGTGAAACTGACACATCAAATATCCTCCATCACACACTGTAAGATCACTTGCGGATTATAGATCGAGCCGTAGACATATATCAGATTATAATCTTGATTACCAGACGTCCCTCTATTCATTCAGACAATAGTCTCAGAGTTAACGAACTTCATTACTTTCACAGTTAGTAAAGCTGACCCTCTGAATGTCATTAACCACAGCGGTTTAATACTTAGAAGGTAGAGTGGCTGTTCATACAGCTAACTACCAATACTCCACTCGCTCCATTCCAAAAAGAATAACGACGCACTGTTTAGTAACGGTCTCTAACCCGTCTATAGAATGGAAGCCTATCTAGCGCTTTAAGGTTATGTGTATTTAGGAGAACATACATTTGAATTTTAGAGATACATTAATCACACTATTGGACTGAGACTGCTGTTAATATTGCAGGCGAAGAGAAGAACATGGTAACCGTGTTCATTTGTATGCACATCAAGTAGACGTCTAGCAGAGCTCTTCCATGAATCAAATGAATGTGTTGGTCACCATCAACTATTCCATTACTAAAGCCGTACCCAGAGTATAGGCGTCTCCCGTTGCTGTGCTTCACATATTGATGAACCAATTAACCACGCAAATAGCAGCCGTCTGCTTGCTGCATTCTGCATCCGAACACGATGACCTAGCATGAGCAGCGTGGCCCCTTCTGCAACGATCTTCACTTTCTGAGACGATGCCGACATGATTTGGGATTGGTTCTTTGTTCTTGACAAGTGTTTTGAGTTAGAAGCGCTCAGATAATGTATTTTTTCCTAGTTTTCAAACCAGGATCTATAAACGATTTGCAATAAATCATTTATATGACAGTATAGAACGCACATTCTCAGAGGCCCATGAGCTAGAGTAATAAATTAGTGTCTCAGAATAAACGTGTTAATCATATAAAATATTAGTATCACATTTTTCGAACCAGTGTGGAAGGACGAAAAGATTTTTCATGCAAGTGCATGTAATGAAATATTTATTTACAAGCCATAAGTGTTTTGAGTTAGAAGCGCTCAGATAATGTATTTTTTCCTAGTTTTCAAACCAGAATGTATAAACGATTTGCAATAAATCATTTATATGACAGTATAGAACGCACATTCTCAGAGGCCCATGAGCTAGAGTAATAAATTAGTGTCTCAGAATAAAAGTGTTAATCATATGAAATATTAATATCACTGTTTTCGAACTAGTGTGGAAGGACGAAAAGATTTTTCATGCAAGTGCATGTAATGAAAGATTTATTTACAAGCCATACTAGAGGAAGTCGAACAGCTAGGAAGCTGCAGTGAAATGTGCTTCGGAAGAGGTGGTAGGGGTGGAGAAAAGACAAATAAAACATAGTGAAAGGAACTGCATGGAATTTTTCAATATAACGTCTCCTAGTTATGAATGATGTGAGACCTGAAACTTTGATAGCAGGCCGAAAACTGATTACTTTCCCCAGAAACACAAAAATGACAAAGGCTGGTTTCGCAAAGGGTAAGAAGTCCCGTCCCAAACAGGAGCAACCAATTTTATCTCCAAGAAGAATTATCTTGTTGAAAAATACCACTGCTGTCGGGAAACATGATCGTCATGAAGAGCCGGACGCGGTCTACAACCAGAGTACGAAACTTCATAGCCGTCATGGTGCCTTGCATAAGTTCCACTGAAAGCAAGCATGACCATGTGAGCGCTCCCCTTAACAATGAACGGCACATGCGTGAATCGCCAGCTGCAGAGGCCCATCGTTAGGAGAGTTCGGTGCACTGTGCTGTCAGACATTCCTGTACTCTGCCCAGCTTTAAAGTCTGCTGTTAGATCCACCACAGTTCGTCTCCAGACCTGTTTTATCCGTCCGCTTAGCCTACGACGTCCGACATCGATAATGAGGGATCGCCGCCAATTCCGAGGACGTATGGACATGCTTTCACCTTGGTTTCTCCACGTGTTGATGACTCAAAACAGCACTCCTCGAACATCCGACAAATCGTGCAGTTTCCGAAATGCTAGTGCCATTGGTCGAACTCGAATAGATCGCGTGCCTTCCCCCATTCTACGGTCGGACAGCACGCTCACTGATGCTACACTACTGGTCATTAAAATTGCTACACCACGAAGACGACGTGCTACAGACGCGAAATTTAACCGACAGGAAGAAGATGCTGTGATATGCAAATGATTAGCTTTTCAGAGCATTCACACAAGGTTGGCGCCGGTGGCGACACCTACAACGTGCTCACATGATGAATGTTTCCAACCGATTTCTCATACACAAACAGCAGTTGACCGGCGTCGCCCGGTGAAACGTTGTTGTTATGCCTCATGTAAGGAGGAGAAATGTGTACCATCACGTTTCCGAGTTTGATAAAGGTCGGATTGTACCTTATCGCGATTGCGGTTTATCGCATAGCGACGTTGCTGCTCGCGTTGGCCGAGGTCCAATGAGTGTTAGCAGGATATGGAATCGGTGGGTTCAGGAGGATAATGCGGAACGCGGTCCTGGATCCCAACGGCCTCGTATCACTAGCAGTCGAGATGACAGGCATCTTATCCACATGACTGCAACGGGTCGTGCAGCCACGTCTTGATGCTTGAGAAAACAGGTGGAGACGTTTGCAAGACAACAACCATCTGCACGAACAGTTCGACGACGTTTGCAGCAGCATGGACTATCAGCTGGGAGACCATGGCTACAGTTACCCTTGACGCTGCATCACAGACAGTAGCGCCTGCGATGGTGTACTCAACGAGGAACCTGGGTGCACGAATGACAAAACGTCATTTCTTCGGATGAATCCAGGTTTTGTTTACAGCATCGTGATGGTCGCATCCGTGTTTGGCGACATCGAGGTGAACGAACATTGGAAACGAGTATTCGTCATCGCCGTAGTGGCGTATCACCCGGCGTGATGGTATAAGGTGCCAATGGTTACACGTCTTGGTCACCTCTTGTTTACATTGACGGCACTTTGAACAGTGGACGTTACATTTGAGATGTGTTACGACCCGTGGCTCTACCCTTCATTGGATCCCTGCGAAACCCCACATTTCACCAGAATAATGCACGACCGCATGTTGCAGGTCCTGTACGGGCACACAGAAAATGTGTGTCTGCTGCCCTGGCCAGCACATTGTCCATATCCCTCACCAACTGAAAACGTCTGGTCAATGGTGGCCGAGCAACTGGCTCGTCACACTACTTCAGTCACTACTCTTTATGAACTGTGGTATCGTGTTGAAGCTGCGTGGGTAGTTGTACCTGTACACGCCATCCAAGCTCTGTTTGGCACAATGCCCAGGCGTATCAAGGCCGTTATTACGGCCAGAGGTGGTTGTTCTTGGTACTGATTTCTCAGGATCTATGCACCCAAATTGCATGGAAATGTAATCACATGTCAGTTCTAGTATAATATATTTGTCCAATGAATACCCGTTTATCATCTGTATTTCTTCTTGGTGTAGCAATTTTAATGGCCAGTAGTGTACATGCACCGTGCGTGTGTCTGACATTCTTCGGCAGGTGATGCTGCTATCACCTGGACGTGTTTATATCGGTAGCAGGTTGGTCATAATGTTCTGGCTGATCAGTCTATACTCCTTCGTTCACAATTTGATAACAACATTAACATTCTGAAATACGCTGATGAGCGAATACATTCTGACAGCTAGTGAAGATAACACTACAGAGCGATATAGATTTTTTCCTGTAGTTTCTATTAATGGCTTTCTGCTTTATTTTCACGATACATTGAAAGGGTTATTTCAGGTTAAATTTTGTAAATTTATTTCTTTGTACAAATATGTTCGTGTTACGTAATACAGTCGTTATGAATGTGATTGTTATTTTAATTTATTCAGATGCTGTATGTTTTCTCGTTTATTACGATGTCGTTTAAATTCATTTTCTACGAGCGGAATAATATGAAGTTATAGTTCTATATAGAAATATAAATCGATGTTATCAGAATCTTTGAATGTGAAGTGTGAAGCGAGATGAATGAGCTTTATAGAACCATAGGCTGACATTAGAACACAAAATTTTCTTTGGAACGTTGGTCAAATTTTCTTTAGTCAAATCTACCACTTCTTCCTAGATCTGATCAAACAAAGCGTTCAGCTTCTGTTGACATCATGGAGAAGTGTAACCGCTCGCAGCGCTGGCATCGCTGCAGCTGTCTGCCATCTATCAACATGGCTCTGAAGTTTACACGATGCGTCGTATCTACTACAAGACTGATTGAAAGGTACGAGGCATATGAAACACTGCACACTGAGACTAAGGTGATGGCGTAGCGATATTTTCCGTGTACATACGGCATAAAAGGGCAGGCGTTGTCAGGGTCCTAATCTGCGCTCAGGTGATTCATGTAAGAAGGTTTCAGACGCGAGTATGGCCACAAGGAAGGAATTAACAGTCTTTGAAAGCGGAATGGTTTTCGACCTACACGAATTGCGCATTACGTTTCGGAAATCAAGAGGGAATTCTATTATGAGATCCAAGGTGTCAAGTGCGTGCACAGAATACCAGATTTCAGGTATTTGCCTCGGACAACGCAGTGGCCGACGGCCTTCCGTTAACGATCCAGAGCAGCGACGTTTGCTTAGAGTTGTCTGTGGTAACAGAGATGCAACACTGAGTGAAACAACTGCAGAAATCCACGTGTGGTGTAGGACGAAATGTGGCGTTAATGGGCTGTGGCACTAGACGACCGACGCGAGTGCCTTTCATACGCCTCGCCTGGGCTCACGACCATGTCAGTTGGATGCTAGACGATTTGAAACTGTGGCCCGGTCAGATGAATCCCGATTTCATTTGCTAAGAGCTGATGACAGGGTTATAGAGTGACGCAGACCCGAAGAAGCCAAGATAACAATGCACTGTGAAAGCTGGTGACGGCGCCATAACGGTGTGAGGTCTGTTTACATGGAATGGGCTGGATCCGGGTAATGTTGTGCTGCTTGGGTGACCATTTGCGGCCGTTCAAGGACGGCATGTCCACAAACGATTGAATTTTTGTGGATGACAATGCGCAATGTCACCTGGCCAGAGTCGTTCGCACTTTGTTTGAAGAACATTCTGGAGAATTCTAGCGAATGATTTGGCCACTCAGATAGCCCGATATGAATCCCATCGGACATTTATGAGACATAATCGAGACGTCAATTCGTACACAAAATTTCTGCACCGGGAACAGCTTCGCAGTTATGGACGGCTATAGCGGCCGCATGGCTCAATATTTCTCCTATGGACGTGTGCCACGTCAATTTCCCGCTCTACGTCGGGCGAAAGGAGATTCGACACGATATTAGGGAGTATCCTAAGATTTTTCTTACTTAAATGAATAACTTGCGGAATCCCGAATAGTAAAATAGAATAGGAAGAAGCGAGAGATAAAAAAAAGATGCAGAGGGGATTAAGCTTGAAGTACGACCAGGGATATAAAGGAGAAAATCTACAGCTTTTGCAGAAATAGAAATATTTCTCAATGGCTGAAGTATGTACTAAACAGTTATCTGCCTTCCGATTTTCCTCCTTTGTTGCTTTATAAACAGTTTCACAAGTTTCTGGAACTATTTTCGTCTATGTGCACCGCCGTATTCGAGTCCTATACCGTAAACTGGAGTAGCTTTCTCCTGCTTCAAGATACGCAGAATTACGATAAGTTTGTCTTTTGCGGCTACAGCATTTCTGACGAGGGAACCTCCCCATCGCACCCCCCTCAGATTTAGTTATAAGTTGGCACAGTGGATAGGCCTTGAAAAACCGAACACAGATTAATCGAGAAAACAGGAAGAAGTTGTGTAGAACTATGAAAAAAATAAGCAAAATAACAAACTGAGCAGTCCATGCGCAAGATAAGCAACATTTAGGAAAGTATCAGGTTTGGAGCGCCGTGGTCCAGTTGTAAGCGTGAGCAGCTGCGAAACGAGAGGTCCTTGGTTCAAGTCTTCCCTCGTGTGAAAAGTCTACTTCCTTTATTTTAGCAAAGTTATCATCTGTCCGTTCGTTGATTGACGTCTCTGTTCACTGTAATAAGTTTAGTGTCTGTGTTTTGCGACCGCACCGCAAAACCGTGCGATTAGTAGACGAAAGGACGTGCCTCTCCAATGGGAACCGAAAACATTTGATCGCAAGGTCATAGGTGAACCGATTCCTCCACAGGAAAACACGTTTGATATATTCTATACGACACTGGTGACGGCATGTGCGTCACATTACAGGAATATGTTGACGACCCACCTAACTTGTACACTTGGCGATTGGGTAAAAAGATTCTTCTACCTTTCCCGATTTATGTTTTCTTGTGGATGTGATAATCACTCCCAAAAAAGTGATGAAAACATAAGAGTTTCTCACATAAACTGCAACAAATGAAGGCAACAGTTTCACAGTCGCACAGTTTTCCCTGTGCTCTGTCAAAACGTATGTTTTTAACGTTTTCAAATTGTTCCTTGTGTAGAGCGTCAAATCCTCCATATGTCCAAGCAAATCTGAACATGTCCTGGAATTTTGGAGAGCGAAGTTGATTATTGTGAGTGCCTGAACATTGATAATTGTCTGAAAATAAAAAATTAAAGTTTTTGAAGTGTTGGCAGAAGAGCCAACACTGTGTTTCTAGAGGAGGCCGAAATGCACGCGTTTAATTACACGCTGACTGGCGTGAGGTCTGGAAGAGTTAAGGGAATTAATAGTAGCAAATAAAGTACGTAGTTGATATAATACTTAACTTTAATCCACAATTGGTGTACATCGCTCTTGACGGTACATGTTATAATCCCATTATCAAATGCTATGGCGCCTTTCTAGGTCGTAGCAAATGACGTAGCTGAAGGCTATGCTAACTATCGTCTCGGCAAATGAGAGCGTAGTTGTCAGTGATCCATCTCTGGCTAAGTCGGCTGTACAACTGGGGCAGTGCTAGTACGTCTCACTAGACCTGCCGTGTGGCGGCGCTCGGTCTGCCATCACTGACAGTGGCGACACGCGGGTCCGTCGTATACTAGCGGACTGCGGCCGGTTTAAAAGCTACCACCTAGCAAGTGTGGTGTCTGGCGGTGACACGACATTCCTCCCCCGCAAATCGGCGGACGGTTGTGTTATAAGGCTTCCGCCCGCCGTGGGGAGGACCCCATGTTGACCTGTGCGACAAGGTGGGGAGCCTAACAACAGGCGAGGCTGTGCCACCCGCACCCGGCCATTCGGTCCGAGGGGGGCTAGGAAACGCCTGAAAACCTAGTCCAAGGTGCACGCCAACATCCGGTGTATGCGCCCGTAGATAATCAGGAGGGGTCGAAGGGTCGACCTCCATCGGGTCGGAGCACCCGACGGGCGAAGACGACATATGGTCCGGAGCGGGCAAGAGTTCCATGGCGGAGGACAACTGGTCACGGGAAGCGATCGGCGGCGTGTGACTCAGGGAGGCGTCCGGCGGTTGCAGCGACGCGTCCACTGCGGGCGTCGCCGGCGGGAGAACAGGCGGCGGCGGCGGTGCGTCGCCATGGAGCAAAATGGAAGGCAGCGTCGGTAACACCTGGGGATGAGGCGAGCCAGTAGATGGGTCCCCAGGGCGCTAACCGGACGGTACCGTCGCTGAAAGCAGACGGGGAGCGGCAGAACCCGTGCAACGACAGAGGCGCAGCTGATTGAGATGCCGACGCACCTCACCAGAGGCCCCCAAAACCAGATTCATAGCGCGGCCGAGGCAGCGAAGAATGCGCCCTGCGAGCCAACGCCGTGAACCGCGATAGTTGCGAAAGTATACAACGTCGCCTGGGGCAAAAGCAAGTGTCTGCCGCTGCACAGAAACCTGATTCGGCGGATGCAGCAAAGACATCAAGGTTCGATGAGGGCGACCATGAAGCGACTCAGCCGGCGAGCGACCATCTCGGGGCTGAGAGCGATACGAGGACAAAAAGTGGAATAACACGTCCTCCCGAGAATGCGACTCTTTCAACTTCAACATCTGGGACTTGAAAGTCCGGACCAATCGTTCAGCGGCACCGTTTGAATGAGGCGAAAACGGCGCGGATGTCAGATGTTGAATACCATTGGCCTTGCAGAATGACTGAAAATTACACCTTGTGATTCCAAATCATTTAATGTTCTTGCGACCTCATCACGCAATGCGTGGGGAACATTGCGCGCTCTGTAAAATTTCGGTTGCGCGTTGACTTTCAGTTCCAAATGTGCTTCATAGTTCTTAGCGAAACCAAGGCCCGGTGCAAATATGTCTGCAATTTCTTCACATAGACGAGAAACACTGGCTGAAGGCACAGTCTGGTTCACTGATAGGACCCGATTGACTATAGACAAGTTAAACAACTGAAATAAATCTAAACCAAACAAGTTCACTGCAGAAGAAGAACGAAGGACGTAAAATGACACAAGTTTTGTTTGTCCCTTGTATGTTGCAAGAAGGCTGCACTGTCCTAACACAGGGATCCGCTGTCCTGAATATGTAGTTAGCTTAACATTTGCGGCACGCAACAGAGGTTTTCCCAGCTGTTTGTACGTGTCGTGATTGATCAATGAAACTGCAGCTCCGGTATTGAGCTGGAATGGCATCACGTTTCCGTCAAAGTCCAAATCTACAAAAAGTTTATTGTCCTGCTGACGACAAGAGCGACTGTCTCGTGCAACGTGAACTGTTTCTGGGACAGAATCACTTTCGACTTGACGGGATTTCCGTCGATGTCGATGCACACTTTTCGTGGGACGAACACAGTCACTGTTAGAGAGAGAAGCACTGGATGGAGTGGCATTAACTACATGAACTTCCATGGGCGAAGGTTCACGAGCCCGAGAATTCTTGGTTCGATTCCGGCGCGAAGCAAAGGGCCTGGAATGATTGTGAGTGTCCGATCTAAGCTTTTTCTGGCAAACAGTTTGAACATGTCCTTTTTTATTACAGAAAAAGCAAATAGCTTGGCGTGACGGGCAATTCTCATGCCAATGTCTAGTAGCACACCGCGGGCATGACTTTAGTACTGCATTTGCTTGCTTACGCGGCACACGTGGCTGCGCGGAAGGGCGCGAGGGCTGTTTACTGTTCCGTGCAGCTCGCCCGGCGGGCCGGTTAACGTGACACACGGCTGGCGAAGTTTCAAATGATTCCTGAGCAAAGTCAAGTGTGTCTTGCCTATCCAATATGTCCATCACTTGTTGAAGGGAGGGATTGACTAGTATCAAAATCTGCTCCCGTATACGAACATCAGAAACGTTCTGTGCAATTGCATCACGTACCATAGTATCGGAATAAGGGAGTCCACATTCACACTCAAAAGCACAATCCCTAGTAAGGCCTTGCAAAGTCGCAACCCACTCCCGATTAGTCTGACCTGCCGTACGTTTTGTACGAAAGAACGTATACCTTTTTGCAACTACATTGACTGATTCTTTGAAATATGCATCTAATGCAGACAAAATTTCTTCGTAGGACAGAGTTGCTATGTCGCGTCGGGGAAACAATTTGACTATCACACGGTAGGTGGACACACCTACACAAGAAAGGAGATGAGGCTGCCGCTCGTTACCTTGAATTCTGTAGGCGGCAAGATGGAATCCAAATTGGCGTGACCACTTCGTCCAGCGTTCCAACGCCGCATCAAACGAACGAAAAGGTGGTGCAACAGCGTGTTGTGGCTGCTGTCGTGGTGGAGCGGCGACGGCCGCATCGTTTTGCTTTGCACGTTGACCCTGGACGAGCTGTCCAAGGGCATCCAATAACGCCTGCGTCTGCTGATTCTGCAAGCGATAAAATTCGGACAGTACATCTGGAGATTGTGGGGAAGCCGTGACACAAGGAATTTAAGCAAGTATAAAGAACAAGACCCTTTTTATACTCGTCGCCATATGAAGTGTTGGCAGAAGAGCCAACACTGTGTTGCTAGAGAAGGCCGAAATGCACTTGTTTAATTACACGCTGACTGGCGTGAGATCTGGAACAGTTAAGGGAATTAATAGTAGCAAATAAAGTACATAGTTGATATAATACTTAACTTTAATCCACAATTTGTGTACATCGCTCTTGACGGTACATGTTATAATCCCATTATCAAATGCTATGGCGCCTTGCTAGGTCGTAGCAAATGACGTAGCTGAAGGCTATGCTAACTGTCGTCTCTGCAAATGAGAGCGTAGTTGTCAGTGATCCATCTCTGGCTAAGTCGGCTGTACAACTGCGGCTAGTGCTAGTACGTCTCACTAGACCTGCCGTGTGGCGGCGCTCGGTCTGCCATCACTGACAGTGGCGACACACGGGTCCGTCGTATACTAGTGGACCGCGGCCGATTTAAAAGCTACCACCTAGCAAGTGTGGTGTCTGGCTGTGACACCACAGTTTTCATTCGTGGGAAGACTTTATCCGAGGACCTCTCGTTCTGCAACTGCTCACGCTTACAACTGGACCACGGCGCTCCAAACCTAATACTTTCCCAAAAGTTGCTTATCTTGAGCATGGACTACTCAGTTTGTATATTTTGCTTATTTTTTCATAGTTCCACTCAACTTCTTCCTGTTTTCTCCACTGATCTGTGTTCAGTTTTTAAAGGCATATCCACTGTGCCAACTTATAACTAAATGTGAGGGGGGTGCGATGGGGAGGTTCCCTTGTGAGGTGAGTGTTCTGCTTCATGATATGAGGAGCCACTTTCTTGATGGCATACTGAAATGTACTTTCGTCCATTCAAAGAAATTTGCATGCGAGTTTACGTCCTCTGCTTGCAGTTCCTGTAACGTTTTTTTGGATGCTTTCAGCAGCTCGCTGTGAAACCCACTGGTTCACCCAGGTTTTCATTTTCTTTTCTTTTTCTCCTCCTTCAAGTGTAAGTACGATGTTGTGGCACACGCAACTGCAGAGCACAGTAAAGAGCCATCTTCGCCCATTTCAAAGTTTCTATGACGTCCAGGATCTTTGTCTTTGATGACATGTACAAAGTCAAATATTTTGTCAAAGAAAATATGATGAATATTCGGTCACTTTTGTTGTCAAAGAATGTCTGACAGTGTAATACTGGCCGCATCGACGGGTCGACAGAGAAAAGCACCAACAAAAATTCCCGAGCAAGAAGAACATAATGGATTTGATTGTCGTGTCATGCTTGTACTATTACGTATTGTGTTCGTGGTCGCTTAAAAATACGTGTTTGAATAGTGATTTCGGTGAGTGCAGCGAACAATGAACTAGTAACCTTACGTGCCACGTTGCTCAGTAGCCGGAACTACAGTCTGACTCATTAAGCTCAGAACTCTCATGTTCAGAGCGGTAAGCTGCGTTAACTCTGTGAATACACAAAAATGCGAGTACAGACAGCAGTGACTGCTTAGTTCGTACCGCGGACTGTGAAATTAAGCCGAAAATATATTAACACACTTTCTTGTCGCTTATTGATACAAAGAACTTCGTCTCTGAATGCACGGTGCGTACTTGAAATGATTATCGAGACAATTGCGCTCATCACGGATCGTTTGGTAGAAACCACGGACTGTTGATTCTCGGTACAATCATCTTAATATACCTTCGCAATGCTGGTGGACATACTTTGAAATGTGCCGAGCCGCGATCGAATAGTGAAGTATAAACTTGAAAACTGTAGCTATAACGACAAACAAACATGACATCGGATGCGTAACTCACACGTTGATGGAAAGAAGCGCGTCTTATGTTCGTCGTTGCATGGAGACATGCAAAATGGAGTTACCTCTACACACATCGAGTGTTTCTGTGAACTCTCGCATCAGGCGCCCACAATCAACGAGATCAGCAAGATGACAGCCGACAGTGGATTGCACGCTCGAGGGTCATAGACTAACGACACGGACGTCGACGACTTGCAGACAGCATCAGCTAACTATTTGGCCGAAAAATACCGCGAACTATTTTTTTTCTAATCAGTGATGTAAGAACTCATGTTGCAGAAAGAACAGCATCTTTCACTTTCATTGATTTTGGGTAATTGCGAATTGTCATATTCGATAGCTATTCTAATTTCTTTCCAGTAACATTCAGCATAACAGTTAATACTTGATTTAGTTCATTAAATTGTCACTTTCATTAATCATAATAACTTAGCGAATCCATTAACTTCCAACACTGTTATTCCTGTAACACTAATGAGCTAACTGTCAAACAGTTTTATTTCTTTTCTTACGCTTTTTAATTATCAGTGCCTCTTCGTTTGTGTAATTTGTGTTTATCTGCATTTGCATGTTTAATTATTTTGTATTTAATCTCTTGTGAATTACTGTGGTGTTCCGATGAGATACATGTGCTGTGCATTATCCATCATTAAATTAGCAGGGAGTAGTACGTCACGAGTTGTTGATACTTTTAAGGAGAATATCTTATCACTGGTAGTCTGTTTGATTTGTACTAATGAGTGATCACTAATAATGTTATAGTTTTTGGGATATTACTTGCATGCTTGACTGTAATGACCACTTTTTTTTCCTTTCAAGTCTGTTTTGTCTTGCCAGTCACTTCCCTGTGTAGACGAGATCATGACGAATTCCTCTCGGCAGTTGCACACTATCATATGATATAAGATGTGCTACTCGCCATCAGAAATTAGTAGAATCTTTGAGACTTTCTTATTGCAAAACTATCATCACTTATTGTTATTATAATATTACTGGTTTCAGTTACCTTAAAACTTCCGTGCACAGAAATCAGAGGAGACGGATCACAGTTTTGTCAGTCTTAGTATCTGAACATGGTCGGTTCTAGCTCGATCAGTATTCGAGGTAATACTGTTTCGGGTGATGGAGCTTGATATTGAGACACCACTGATCCGTTATCTTCACACGCTGCTGACCACGAGACCAAATGCTCTTGGATGACGTTTTGGGTACAGACACGGTAAGGTAAGCATGTAAGTAAGCAGATATGAATGGCGAATCATTGTATCGACGACAAGGGCTGCAGGTAGATAAATCCACTGACATAAGAGAGTCTGACAAGGAACAGAAGGGTATGTCGCTGCATCTGTAAACGAGCATCCCGGAAACAGTGCAGCTGGTGGGTCGTTCGCATACTGCTGTTTGAGCATCTGTGGGAAGTTTTTGAAGGATGGTCAAATTACTAGTTGCCGGCAAGAATGATAACTTGGTGTCACCTTTGCAAACTTTCAACATTTAAGTTACTGCTTTCACTATTCTGTTATTTCGCAATCTATTCAATGCAAATCTTCTCCGAAGGTGGGATCCTATACCTATTACGAATGCGAACCACTTACTCATCTTTGATTCTACCTTTGAGGTTTTCGAGTCTGAATATGGACTTGTTCCCTGACACACTTGGATTAAGACTTTGAAGTCTGATGCTCAGGTTGCTGTACGTCGTACGGTGTGTTGGTAATATTTTGTTTGCCTGTGTGCAGAAAGAGACACTTGAAGTAGGATTTTGTTAATCATTCACAGCGAGTAGATGGTTTATGCACTGTTATTTTCTTGATTCACAGCACGAAGTTATTGCACGTTCACGGTTTGGACTCTTGTCACATGTGGATATTCGGCCTCTCAATATTTGTGAGGAGAATATGTTACGAGGCTCGTTAGAGAATCTATTTGTTATTAATTCAACTAAATAGTGAAAAAGTTGTTTTCATCACACTGCCTACCAGTGAAAATTTGTCAACGGTTTCTGAATTATATAAATCTTACCTTGTTAAATTTTCTGTTGTGTTAGAACTATGCGTGCCACTTGTTTTCAGGCATTAATATTACACACGCTGTTGTCATTGTGTTACTTGTGGGAGTAAATTATAGGGATTTACATTTAAACTTTTTTTTTTCAAATCAGTTTTGTCTTGCCAGTCACTTCCCTGTGTAGACGAAATTATGAGGAATTGCTGTCAGCAGTTAGCATACGATCATATTATGTGAGATGTGCTACTCGCCATCAGCAATTATTAGGATTTGTACGAGTTTTTATTGCAAAACTATCATCATTTACTGTTGTTACAATAGCCTGCAGCGTTTACGTGATCCTTCAGCAGAAAAAGCAAATGTGGGGGAAGGCAAATCAGGCACAGCAGCGCTCCTTCATTATACGAGGTCTGTTCAAAAACTTCCGGAACATTCGTAATTTCACGGCAATGGTGTGTTGGAGCGAAATGCGGTTGGCATTCCTGCACACGCCTGTGTTTAATGTGCAACTGCCAGAACTTTTATTGTTGTATGTCAGTTATTCATTGTTCAGTGCTGTATTGAGTAGAACGTTATTTTGCACAGTTTGCTAATCATCCGCATAAAATTTTGCGTCAGTCTCAAGAAAACCTTTACAGAGACACATCAAATGATGCAGGAATCCTACGGTGATGAATTATGAAGCCGTAATCGATGTTGCGAGTAGTTCATATGGTTTAAAAATAGCGGGACGGAAGTTAAATATGGCTCACGTTCGGAACGCCCTCCAACGTCTGCCATTGGTGCTCATGCAGGAACGTCAACAAAATTGTGCGTGCCAATCGAAGAATGACTGTCCGAGGGATTGCAGAAGAATGTAACTTTTCAGTTGGATCATGTCATGAAATCCTGTGACAGCATCTTCGAATGCATCGTGTTGCTGCCAAGTTCGTCCCACGACTCATGAGTCAGAACCAGAAAGACGTTCGTTTCGCAACCCGTGAAGAGATTTTAGATCGAGCAAATAAGAACGAGATGGTACTAAAAAGAATCATAACTGGTGATGAGACGTGGGTCTACGGTTATGATGCTGAGACCAAGGTTCGGTCTTCACAATGTGTCGGGGAACGTTCTCCAAAACCAAAAAAAGGCTCATCAGGTCAAGTAAAATGAAAAAGCCATGCTGACAGCTTTCTTTGACTTTGAAAGATTTGTTCACATGGATTATTCCCACAGGACAAAGTGTTAATCGATGGTACTGTCGGGAAGTGTTGGGACGTCTACGAGAAAATGTGAGAAAGAAATTACCTGAAATGTGACGAGACAATTCATGGCTCTTGCATCACGATCACGCACCCACACATCCATCCCTGTTGGTGAGTGACAATTGCACAAAAGCGAAATCACGGTTCTGCCTCATCCTCCCCAATCTCCAGACCTATTCCCAGCCTACTTTTATCTTGTTTCTAGAGGAAAGGAAGAAGATTTGCAACGATAGACGAGATAAAAGAAAATTCGCGCAATCCAGCAAGAGGCAAACGAAGACTGCTCCCGGAAGTAGAAACGACGTTGGGAGCGGTGTGTCAATTGTGGAGGAGAGTATTTCGAAGGGGACCACGCACAGTAAGTAAAACGTAAATGGTTCAGATGGCTCTGAGCACTATGGGACTTAACATCTTAGGTCATAAGTCCCCTAGACTTAGAATTACTTAAGCCTAACTAACCTAAGGACATCACACACATCCATGTCCGAGGCAGCATTCGAATCTGCGACCGTAGCAGCAGCGCGGTTCCGGACTGAAGCGCCTAGAACCGCTTGGCCACAACGGCCGGCAGTAAAAGGTAAGCGTAGAAAAATTTTGCGGACAAAGTTCCAGAATATTTTGAGCCGGTCAAGTGCATAAAGTGTGATTACCTGATGCAATTAACTGTGAGCTGTGATAACAGAGTAAACATGCCCATAGCATTGCTTTACAGAATTTTATTACATGGTGAGATGCTTGTAACAATTAGTCTGGTTCATGTAAACTGAGTATTATTTTTCTATGCCCTATAATATCATTGCAGAAAGATGAAAGTGTTCGCTTCCTAGGTAAATTTCAACAAACTCCTTGCAGTCAGGATGCATTACTAATTTGATTTATGGGTCCAAACAACAGGTATTAGTGACAAACCATTTAATTCAGGGTATATGCGGATTTCTATTCTCCACTGATCCATTTTCAAAATTAGTAGGCGCCTTACAAGGTGTTCGAAGGTGGAGGATTGCCCGCTCTATAAAGCAGAAAAAAGGGGATCTGGCAGATCTGTTGAGAGACTACAGCGCTCATACAGATACGTATGGAGTGCGTCATTCAGCCCACAATGTTTTACATGGGGCTGTGTAACAGAGGACCCATACATGTTCCAGTGTTGACGTAATGGTAGCTTCAATTATGACTGCGGTGTATCAGTGCAAACGTGCTGCCCGAACGTATGGATTACGGTTAGTGTTACATCAGGTCTGTGGGCATGTCCCTATACGCACTCATCCAAGCTAACAGATTCTCGAAACATGTATCGCACCACGTACGAAGGCACGTCCGTGCGTAGCATAGTTAACTCTCCTCGTTGCGAACGAACCAGCTTCTAGCAGACTTCGTTAAAGTTGCACAAAAATGGCGCGTGGTGTCGTAAAGACAACAGAGACTGACGACGGAGCCCTCCTCTCAGTTTCTGAAGGCATCGTGAAGCGGGTGATCCGAAAGTGATACGATTTTCAAACATATTTTATAGCCGAGTGGTACATTTCCGGACGGGCTTTCTTGACTTAAGCCTTCTGGCTGGTTTGATGCAGCCCGCGACGAATTCCTCTCCTGTGCCAACCTCTTCATCTCAGAATAGCACTTGCAACCTACGTCCCAAATTATTTGCTGGATGTATTTCAATCTGTCTTCCTCTACAGCTTTTGCCCTCTACAGCTCCCTCTAGTACCATGGAAGTCATTCCCCGATGACTTAACAGATGTCCTATCATCCTTTTCGTTTTGCTTGTCGGTGTTTTTTACATATTCCTTTCCTCTCCGATTCTGCGCAGAACCTTCTTACTTTATGAGTCCACCCAAATGTCAACATTCATCTGTAGCACCACATTTCAAATGCTTCGATTCTCTTCTGTTCCGGTTTTCCCACAGTCCCTGTTACACTACCATACAATGCTGTATTACAAACGTAAATTCTCAGAACGTTCTTTCTTAAATTAAGACCAACGTTTGATACTAGCACCCTTGTCTTGGCTGGGAATACCCTTTTCGAAATTGCTATCCTGCTGTTGACATCTTCCTTGCTCCGTCCGTCATTGGTTATCTTTCTGCACAGGTGGTAGAATTCCTTCTTCTATTTCGAGATCTTAAGTTTCTCACTGTTCTCCATTTCTGCTGCTTCTCATTACTTCCACCTTTCTTCGATCTACCCTCAGTCTATATTCTGTACTGATTATACTGTTCATTCCACTGAGTAGATCATCTCATTCTTCTTCACTTTCACTCCGGACAGCAATGTCATCAGCGAATCGTATCATTTTTATCGTTTCACCTTCAATTTTAATTTCACTCCTGAATCTTTCTTTTAGTTCCATCATGGCTTCTTCAATGTACAGATTGAGCAGTAGGGGCGAAGGACTACATCTCTGTCTTACACTCTTTTTTAATCCCAGCACTTCGTTCTTGGTCTTCCACTCTTATTATTCGCTATTACCTGTTGTACATGTTGTATATTATCCGTCTCTCCCTAGCTTACCCCTGTCTTCGTCAGAATTTCGAACATCCTGCAGCAGTTTACATTGTCGAACGCCTTTTCGAGGTCGACAAATCCTATGAACGTGTCTTGAGTTTTCTCTAGCCTTGCTTCCGTTATTAACCGCAACGTCTGAATTGCCTCTCTGCTGCCTTTACCTTCCCCAAAGCGAAACTGGTCGTCATCTAACACATCTTCAATAGTCTTTTCTGTTCTTACGTATATTATTCTTGTTAGCAGCTTGGAAGCATCAGCTTCTAAGCTGAATGTCCCATAATTCTAGCACTTGTCAGGTGTTGCAGTCTTTGGAACTCTTTGGAAGATATTTTTCCGAAAGTCTGACGGTATGTCGCCGTACTCACACATTCTACTCACCAACGTGAATAATCGTTTTGTTGGCACTTCTCCAATGATTTTAGAAATTCTGATGGAATCTTCTGCTTTATTTGATCGTAAGTCCTTTAAAGCTCAATTAAAAAATGATTCTGCAATCTGTTCTAAATGGACTAGCGTTTCTTCTTTTATCACATCAGACAAACCTTCATAGAAGCCTTCCGTATACATTTTCTCCTCTCTCTTCTGCGTTTAACAGTGGAATTCCCGTTGCAATCGTAATTTTACTAGTCTTATAATTTCACCGAAGGTTATTTTGACGTTCCTATATGCTTATCAGTCCTTCTCACGATCTTTTCTTTTTCGGTTTCTTCATATTTTGTCATGCAGCCATTTCGTCCTAGTTTCCGTGCATTTCCTGTTTACTTCATTTCTCTGCGACTTGTATTTCTTTATTCCTGAACTTCCCTGAACATTTCGGTACTTCCTTCTCTCATCGAAGAACTGAAATATCCCGCCTGTTACCCATGATTTCTTCGGTGTTACCTTCTTTTTTACCTATGTTTCTCTTCCAAATTCCTGTAGAGATGCCCTTTTTAGAGACTTCGATTCCTCTTAGACTGTACTACTTGTTGAGCTATTCCTTATTGCCGTATCTGTAGCCTAAGATAATTTCAAGCGAATCTCGTCGTTTCTTCGTACTTCCGTATCCCACTTTCTTGTTTATTGATTCTTCGTGACATGTCTTAACACCAGCCTATTCTTCATGACTACTACATTATCATCTGTGTCTATATCTGCTCCTGGGTACGCCTTACCATCCAGTATCCGATTTCGTGTCTCTGTCTGACCATGATATAATGTAACTGAAATCTTCCCGTATCACATGCCTTTTTCCAAGTATACCTCTTTTTCTTGTGATTCTTTATGAGAGTATTCGCATTTACTAGTAGAAATGTATTGCAGAACTCAATTAGTCTTCCTCCTCTCTTATTCCCAGGCCCATATTCTCCTGTAACCTTTTCATACACTCCTTCCCCTACTTTACACGTCGGCATAAATACCTGAATTATCGTTGATGGTCTGGTGTCGGTTCTGATAACAAGACTCTTATCATTCAAGTGTTCACAGTAACACACCCTCTGCCATAACTTCCTATTCATAACGAATTCTACTCCAATTATAACATTTACTGCTGATTTTGTAGTTACCCTATACTCATCTGACCATAAATCCTAATCTTCTTTCAATTTCACTTAAGTGACACCTCCTATATCTAGATTGAGCCTTTGCATTTCCATTTTCAGATTTTATAGCTTTCCTACCATGTTCAAGCTTTTGACATTCCACGCCGCTACTCATGGAAGGTTTCCTTTCGTTGGTTGTTGAGTCTTTCTCCGACGATCACTTCCCCTCTGGCAGTCCCCTCCCGGAGATGAGAATGTGGGAGTTTTCCGGAATCTTTTGCGAAAACTGCGTATTACGTCGCCTCTGCAACATCTAGAAACTTGTCACTGTGAATTGTGGAACACCCTATATATACGGGATGTTTCTCCTAGTAATTAGTTGCATTTTTTTGACCATATTGCAGTGTAGTTATTGCAGTGAGAAGAGGGATTCAGCCAAAACAAATACTGCATCGCCCCAGAGTCAACTAAAGCAGCTGATTTGTCTCTCATTACAAACAAATATATTAACAGATACAGAGAAGCACGAAGAAATAACCAGTGCTCCGACAGTGACCGAATCACTCTGGGCAGCACCGACTGCTACGCAGTGCAGCAGCGCTGATCAGTCGCTGCTGGAATACAAGCCCTTTCTTCGTGTTTCACTGTCACTGTTAAAACATGTTACGTTTTCGACAAAGAACGTTGTATGAAAGACGCGACGAGCAGTATTTGTTAGGACTGACTAAACTAAATTGCAAATATCTGCGAAAGACTACGGAAAATGCAGTCGATGACTCTTAGTAGTACATAGAGGGTGTTTATCTCGCCCTATGGCTCTTAGAAAGGGCACGTGATTTTATTGCGGATGAGTACAAATCAATGTAAATTAAAAAATCGTATGAACAGTCAGTATGATGCCATATTTTCCACTGTGTAAATGTGAAACTCTGTCGCTCCATATCATGGCGAGTGATCACAAATATAAAAATTAAAAACCACAGTAATCCTCCGTGATATGTTACCGCCAAGTAACATACTTCGATGAAACTTGGACAGTACATAAAAAGTGCCGCTATAGTATACTACAGAAGGTAATCGAAAGACACACGCAATGAGAAGGACACAAACGACACTTTTGTTCAAAGACATGAAGTCGTCGCAGCTCATGGTGACCCAGGGCATTACAGACAATGGGACAGGGCTCTTAGTAGGGTGTATGGTCGAAGGGGATGGCAGTGCATGCCTTGCAACGTGTTCCTACGGTAGCCACAAGGTTGGTAGGGACTTTTTGTGTCAGAGCGTTCCATTCGTCCATCAGCGTGGTTGGCAGTTGGTGGATGGTTGTTGGTGCACGTGAGGGAGCTGAAACACGTCTTCCCACGCATCCCACACGCGTTATATGGGGCGTAAGTCTGAGGGAAAGGGCAAGCCAGTCTGTTCGACGAATACCCTCTAGTTCCAAGAGGTCCTCCACCTACGCTGTTCCACGCAGTGGTCCATTTCCGTCTACAACACTGAAGTCAGGGCCGAATGCATCTCGGAAAACACGTACAAGGAGAAGCAGTATGGTGTCACAAGAACGTTGGTCTATGAGTGTAGCGTGTTCAAAAACTTGGAGGTCAGTACGCACACGCAACATTGTGCTTCCCCTCGCCATAATAACTGCAGAAGGCGATGAACAAAATAAGACGTTGATTCTCCACAAAATCGGCAACGACAGGAATTTACGAGAAACACTGATAAAAAGAGTGGACTGATTTACTAGGGCTATGTTAAGATACCTCCCATGAACTATGGACATTGCCATTGGTTGGGAGACTTGCGTGCCTCAGCGATCCAAAACAGCCGTACCGTAGGATATGGAGGGATATCTGTTGAGAGGTCAAACAAACGTGTTGTTGCTGAGAAGGCAGGGGCAACAGTCTGGATGATTGCCTGGTCTGGCCTTGTAACATTAACCAAACGGCCTTGCTGTGCTGGTACTGCGTACGGCTGAAAGCAAGGGGAAACGACAGCCGTAATTTTTCGCGAGGTCATGCAGCTTTGCTGTATGGTTAAATGGTGATGGCGTCCTCTTGGGTAAAATATTCCGGAGGTAAAACAGTCCCCCATTCGGATCTCCGGGCGGGGAATACTCAGGAGGACGTCGTTATCAGGAGAAAGAAAACTGGAGTTCTACGGGTCGGAGCGTGGAATGTCAGATTCCTTTATCGGGCAGGTAGGTGAGAAAATTTAAAAACGGAGATGGATAGGTTAAAATTAGATATCTTGGGACTTAGTGAAGTTCGGTGGTAGGAGCGAAGACTTCTGGTCAGGTGAATACGCGGTTATAAATACAAAATCAAATAGGTATAATGCAGGAGTAGGTTTAATAATGAATAAAAAAATAGGAATGCGGGCAAGCTACTAAAAACAGCTTAGTGAACACATTATTGTGGCCAAGATAGACACGAAGCTCACGCTTAACACAGTAGTACAAATTCATATGCCAGCTAGCTCCGCAGATGACGAGGAGATTGAAGAAATGTATGATGCTATAAAGGAATGTAGTCAGATATTTAAGGGAGACGAAAATGTAATAGTCATGTGTGACTGGAATTCGATAGTAGGAAAAGGTTCAAATGGTTCAAATGGCTCTGAGCACTATGGGACTTAACTTCTGAGGTTATCAGTCCCCTAGAACTTAGAACTACTTAAACCTAACTAACCTAAGGACATCACACACATCCATGGCCGAGGCAGGATTCGAACCTGCGACCGTAGTGGTCGCGCGGTTCCAGGCTGTAGTGCCTAGAACCGCTCAGCCACACCGGTTGGAGTAGAAAAAGGAAGTGAAGGAAACGTAGTAGGTGAAAATAAACGAGGGGTAAGGAATGAAACAGGGAGCCTGGTAGAATTTTGCACTGAGCATAGCTTAATCATAGCTAACATTTGGTTTAAGAATCATGAAAGAAAGTTGTATATGTGGAAGAGGAGACACTGGAGGGTTTCAAATAGATTACGAAATGGCAAGACAGATACTTAGGAAGCAGGTTTCAAACTGTAAGACATTTCCAGGGGCGGATGTGAACTCTGACCACAATTTATTGTTTATAAACTGTAGATTAAAACTGAAGAAACTGCAAAAAGGTAGGGATTTAAGAAGATTGGACCTAGCTCAACTAAGAGAACTAGAGGTTGTAGTAAGTTTACGAAGAACGATTGACAAGAACGGGGACAAGAAATACAGTGGAAGAAGGATGGGTAGCTTTGAGAGATGAAATAGTGAAGCCAGCACAGGAACAAGTAGGTAAAAAGATGAGGGCTAGTAGACATTCTTGGAAAACAGAAGAGATATTGAATTTAATTAATGAAAGGAGGAAATATAAAAATGAACTAAATGAAGCAGGCGAAAAGGAATAGAAACGTCTCAAAAATGAGATTGACAAAATGGCTAAACGGGGATGGCTAGAGGACAAATGTAAAGATGTAGAGGCATGTATCACTAGGGGTAAGATAGATACTGCCTACAGGAAAATTAAAGAGACCCTTGGAGAAAAGAGAACTGCATGTGTGAATATGAAGAGCTCAGATGGAAAACCCGTCCGAAGCAAGAAGGGAAAGCAGAAAAATGGAAGGAGTACATAGAGATTTCATACGAGGGTGATGTACATGAGGGCAATATTATGGAAATAGAAGAGGATGTAGACGAAAATGAAATGAGAGATATGATATTGTGTGAAGAATTTGACAGAGCACTGAAAGACGTAAGTCGAAATAAGGCCCCAGGACTAGACAACATTCCATTAGACCTATTGAAAACCTTGGGAGATCCACTCATGAGCAACCTCTGATATCTTGTGTTTGGTGAGCAAGATGTATGAGACAGGCGAAATACATCCTGACTTGAAGACGAATATAATAAGCAGGTGTTGACAGGTGTGAAAATTACCGAAGTATCAGTTTAATAAATCACGGTTGCACAATACTAACACGAATTCTTAGCAGACGAATGGAAAAACTGATGGAAGCCGACCTCGGAGAAGATCAGTTGGGATTCCGTAGAAATGTTGGAACACGCGAGGCAATACTGACCCTACGACTTATCTTAGAAGAGAGATCAAGGAAAGGCATACCTACGTTTGTAGCATTTGTAGACTTTGAGGAAGCTTTTGCCTGGAATGCTTCTGAAGGTGGCAGGGGCAAAATATACGGAGCAAAAGGCTATTTACATTTTATACAGACATTTGCCTAGCTAATAATGTAATTGCAGACTACATCAAAAACTCTGTGAATAGCGTGTCATCTGCACCAAAGAAAGTGAAAAAGAAAGTGGAGATTTTATGACTAAAGCAAGAAATGAGGGAACTGTATGCTAAAAAGCAATAGCTCAGCGCTGAACTTAACCAAACACGTTTAGAATTGGCCAACAAATTTACAATACAAGCTCACTTTGAGGAAATAGCAGAGAGAGAAAAGGCATACATACAGAAATTAATGCAAGACAAACAGGAGAAGCAAAACAAACAACTCAACAGAATAATTAATAGCACAAACACACCCACTAGAAACAATCACAATCAAGAATATAAATTCCATGACAGAATCGTTAACCTAGCTGACATAAATCTTACCAAACCAGAAAAGAGCTTACTAGAAAAGGACCATACAGAACATTAATACAAACATATCACACTAAACAATAGAAAATCTCATAACGGAATCACAACACATTATAAAAGAATAAGAAAGACTGAGTACACCAAATTTTAATGAGAACTAGCCAAGAGAATTAGTAGCTGCAGAAATAACACAGATAATCAAAACACACAAATCCACAATTATTTCTCATCATAGAACATTAGAGGGAATCACAGACAACAAGCTACTACAAAAATTGTAACAGAACAATGGCTTAGTAACAAAAGCAGACAAAATGGAATATCACTGTAATTATGGATGAAAAATAATACATAGAGAATACACTAGATTTTCTCAAGGGCAACATCACAAACCTGACCAGTGACCCAACATCAAGGTACCAGAAAAACATTCAATAGACACTGGAAAACATCAAAAATACATTCACAAAAGACCAGGTAAAGAGGATGACACAGAAAAATCCAAAAGCACTAACCTTAAATTCCCTACCAAAGGTTCACAAGGATAATATCCCATTATGGCCTGTCACTAACTTCCGAATCGCTCCATTCTACCACTTAGAGCAACAGACACACGCACACTACCAAAAAAATTGTACACTTTTCACAAGAACAGGCACCTTGAAAACTCAAAGGAACTAATCAACAGAATCAAGAACATACACATACCAGACATAGCAAGTCTCATATCATTTAATGTCACATCAATGTACACCTGTTTTCCAGTAAATGAATCAATCAACTTCATCACACAAAAATTAAAACAACAAGGAAACACATCAGACACACATCAATGTAATAACAACCATACTCAAGATCATAACATCACAAAATTATTTTGTGTTCAACAAAGAGTTTTATTCTCACCATGAACGACTGCCGTTGGGATCACCAATTAGTGGCCTCCTAGCTAACATGTTTATGAACAACCTGGAGAACATGATCTTCAGACAAATAATAAAACTAAAACACTGCAAAGGTATATACTGTACCATTATGTCGATGACATAATATGCCTGATTGTTAACCACTTACACACATAGGAAAGCTACACAATGAAATAAACAACTTACACCCACGAATTAATTTCACATTAGGAACAGAAACTAACAACACACTACATTTTCTAGATCCCACAATACATAAAACAAACAATACACACAACTTGACAATATTCAGGAAACTGACAACTACAAGCACCACCATTCACAACCAATCGAACCATCCATTTACACATAAGCAAGAAAAATTCAGATTCATACTCAATAGATTAAACAGAACACCAATGAACAAACAGAACTACACATAAGAATTAAACACATTAAAACAATTAGCAGTAGAAAATGGTTACGATATCCATATGATAGATAAATTAAATCAAAAAATATGTAAACAGTACAAAAATGAACATACCATACATACACAAATCCTCACCCAATACAGAACAATACAAAACACAAACAACGACCACACACAAGACACACCAGAGGAACAACACACAACAAAACGAAATGGCACATCCTACAATTTTAACTGCAAACACGGTAAATACAAGGAGCTGTAAATCCAAATGAGGAATGGACAGTGTCTTGAAGGGAAGACGTAAGATAAGCATCAACAGCAGCAAAACGAGGATAATGGAATATAGTCTAATCAGGTGATGCTCAGGCAATTAGAGTAGAAAATGCGACACTTAAAGTAGTAGATGAATTTTTGTATTTGATGATGATCGAAGCAGAGATGATATAAAATGTAGACTGGCTATGGCAAGGAGAACGTTTCTGAAGAAGAGAAATTTTTTAAGATCGAGTATAGATTTAAGTGTCAGGAAGTCTATTCTTAAAGTATTTGAATGGAGTGTAGCCACGAATGGAAGTGAAACGTGGACGATAAATGGTTTAGACAAAAAGAGAATAGAAGCTTTCGAAATGCGGTGCTACAGAAGAATGCTGAAAATGAGGTGGGTAGGTCATGTAACTAATGAGGAGGTTGTGAACAGAATTGGGGAGAAGAGGAATTTGATGTACAACTTGACTAGAAGATGGAATCGGTTGGTAGCACACGTTCTGAGGCATCAAGGGATCCCCAATTAAGTATTGGACAGTAAAAATTGTAGAGGGAGACCAAGAGATGAATACACTAAGAAGATTCAAAAGGATTTACGCTGCAGTAGTTACTCAGAGATGAAGAAGCTTGCGCAGGATAGAGTGTTATGGAGAGCTGCATCAAACCAATCTGTGGACTGACGACCATAACAGCAACATGTTAAGACATTAAGGAATGACTTCTATGGTGCGTGAGGGACCTTAAGGGGGAAACAGTTATAGTATAAGGCAGTGACCGGAGTATATCGTGCAAATCATTGACGAAGATTGGTACAGGAGCTGCTCTGAGAGGAAGATATTGGCACAGGAGAGGGATTCGTCACGGGCTGCACCAAAGACTAGACCAATGGCCCAAAAAAAGTACGTACGCTTTGCGTCAGTTTTGAGCATTTAGGCCGATGTTCAAACCGCTAACAACTTACGACTATCAAGAAATGCGAAATAAACTGTCGCTGCAACTTGGAATCTTAGTATTTGCTTACTTCAATTGATAGCTGTTCTCAGCTGTCATATTTTAACTATATTATACACAGTGGAAGATAGGTGGTGTGTATTCGAACTGTATGCATCGATTTCTTCCACGTAGTCGTAGCGCCGCAAGCCGTGTTTATAGAAAGTCTTGGACTGTGACCTGTGATATTCTCAGTGCTTCTTCACTACCGTCCTACACAAGCTTCTTAATTCACTCACAGCGGTCCCGACCGCTCATATAGTGCAGTTATGGCTCCCAGTGTACCTCGTTAGAATACCCTGTGTTTTGCATTTGAGTAATCTTCCAGGAATGTGCAACCGAGTTCTCTAGAAATCCATGACTGGATAGTAGATATTATTGGCATCACATCCGATCAGGTCCACACAGCATATTATGACATGGCGGAAAACTGCTTCTTTGTGAAGTTTTTAGACCAGATACAACTGGAGAAAATTTAGGTGAATACTGGCGGGAAAGCAGAGTTCCGACATCGTGATCAGTCGGTGAGTACAGTTTCAATAACTAACGCTGACATTGAGTATAAACAAGTGCGAGTGTTCAATTTTCCACCTGAGGTTGAGAATTGTTTTCTTAGAGATGTCCTCGCCAAATACGGTGACATCCGACAGATTAGAAACGAAAAATGATCGACCCGTCACAAACTCCAATGTTATAGTGGGGTTTGCTCAGTTGACATGGCCGTTAAGCTCAATATCCCATCCTATATAATGGTTTGTGGTTATAAGGCTCATGTCATTTACGAGGGGCAAGTAGGCACTTGTTTTATCTGTAACACGAGTGGCCATTTACGAGAGGATTCCCCATGACGCGTTGTCGTACTTCGAAACAATCTGCAACAACGACAGAGATTAACATTGGCTGATGTCCTAACTCAAATCAGACGCCTTCTGTGACTGACTCCCAACCGAGTGAATCTGTGTCAGAGGACAACGATCTCGGTAGCAGCACCTTCCCACTCTTGCCTCAAGAAAGAGTGGCCAGTCACCCCTTAGCCACCGGTCTTGCATTATCTTTCGGTAACAAACGACGACGTACTATGAGTGACGGTAGTGGTTCCGGCGACCAGGTCGTAAAAAATCAAACCGATGACGCGGAGCCACGGGCCTCCACACAGGACACGCATGTGTCGGATGGCTCAGTTACGACCCGCCAAATTCCCATTCAACCGCCCGACGCAGAAACTGTCAATACGAGTGCAGTCGAGTGTTTACAGGATTCCGTTTCGATGCCGCTTGCCGACTCGCCGCAGGTGGCCAACACACAAGAGGTGGCAGTCAGTCAACTGCAATTCGTAGACACAGCGGATGAAGCACGCGGTGTAGAGCGTAACATAAACTGCCGCCACCTCGAAACTGCTTCCAAACAACACGAGGGGCCGGACAGCTGTGTACAAACAGCCAGTGCGGCTCCAAACAAACACAGTGAGCCTACTGAAGCCGCGTCTTCTGACTTGCCGTCACCCGTTCCGAAGCAAGGACTTTCACATACTGCTTACAGCCATGACTCGCCGACTCAGCCGTCTTCAATGACACTTCGGACGACTTTGCGACGGCAAAATAAAGTTAAACCAAAGGACTCCGTGGCTGGAAGTAACTCAGAAAGTAAAGTCAGCGCAAAAACTGGTACAAAACCTGCGCATGTAGGTTCGAAGTCCGACGGTGAGATGGACTGGGCTTCCTACGCTTCCCATCACCCACAAATCTCGGACGATCATGAGTTCAAATGGCTCTGAGCACTATGGGACTCAACTGCTATGATCATAAGTCCCCTAGAACTTAGAACTACTTAAACCTAACTAACCTAAGGACATCACACACATCCATGCCCGAGGCAGGATTCGAACCTCCGACCGTAGCGGTCGTGCGGTTCCAGACTGTAGCGCCTAGAACCGCTCGGCCACTCTGGCCGGCGGACGATCATGAGTCAAGAGTCAAGCTTATAAGTTTTTGTCCCTGAACATTAATAGAGTTAGGACAGATTTAAAATTAGCAATGCTACGGCAGTTTATCTATGAGTCCGAAGCTGATATAGTTCTGTTACAGGAAATGTCTATCTTAAGTTTTCATGTATCAGGATTTGCAACAATCGTAAACACTGTGACGGACGGGGGTACAGGTACGGCCATTCTATCACGAGACGGAATCCCAGTGAGCAATATCGAAATGTTGGACTCCGGTAGAGGCATAGCTTGCCAAATTTTTGACGTCACCCTCGTCAATACCTATGCTCCATCTGGAACGACCTTAAAACCAGAAAGAACTAACTTCTTTAAACAAGACATCATATACTTGCTACGCCTCAACCCAACCCAGTTGATAATTAGTGGTGATTTCAACTGTGTGATCCACAGGAAAGACCAATCGCCAAACTTTAATTACTGTAGGGAACTACATGATCTGGTGCGTCACCTCCAGCTGAAGGATGCGTGGGAACTAAAATTTCCTACCCCGGTAAAGTACACGTACCTGACCACCACCGCATGTAGGCGCTTAGACCGTTTGTACATCTCTGAGAACATTTGCCAACATATTCTGGACGCCGATGTCATTCCGGCTAGTTTCTCCGACCACTGCGCCCTCTGTGTCACGATAAATCTGGCCAAACAGCACACTAAATGGCATAGGATTCCGTGGAGCCTAAATGTTTCTATTCTCGACGATGACTTGCTACAAGATGTCATCTCCACGACATGGGCGGTTTGCCTCAAGCAATGCTGCAGATATGCGAGCAAGATAGCCTGGTGGAATGCTGTGGTCAAACGGAAAATGCGATTATCCTTAAGAAACTACAGTTGGCAACGGGCGCAAGATGTCAACCGCACGATTGATTTTTACTAGACAGTTCTGCGAGAGTTGTATGCGACTACGACACCAACCAACAAAGAAAGACGAAGCTTATAGGCATAAAGCGAACGCAGCTTGAAGGACTGAAGATCAGATCTAAAGCAAAATCGCTTCAAGAGGTCGAACTTGCATCGCTGTATCACCTCATAAAACACCGTGCCCATCGCAAGCGAGCTTTTATCGGGGAGCTGGACACAGATGATGGACTCCGTCTGACCCGTCAGAGTGATATTCTTACTGCAGTTTACCGGTACTTCACGGATCTGTACTCGCAATGCGATACATATGGTGATAACGGCGGCGATATCGTGCGTGCTCTGCCCACCGTAGTCACGCCTGCGGACAACTCGGCGGTTGTACACGATGTTGCTCCAGACGAAGTCCTTGAACTGATTTCTGGCTCGCCATCGAATAAATCTCCTGGCCCTAATGGTTTGCCACGGGAATTTTATGTGCGCTTCTGGCCCATAATCGTACACGCATTTACAGATGTTCTCAGTGAAGTGATGCGAGGGAGTGACATGCCGGCCGAAATGAAGGAAGGCCGAATTGTATTGATACCAAAAAGCAAACACCGAAAAACATTAGATAACTTTCGACCTATCACTTTACTCAATTTCGATTACAAAACCTTCGCCAGAGCAGTCTACAGCAGATTGTCTCCGTTAATGAAGCAATTGATTCACAACCATCAATCATGCATCCCTGGTCGCACTATTATGACGCCCCTTTCGGTATATAGAGATGTAATAGCCATAGCGTCAGTCACTAACGTGAATCTCGCATTGCTGTTTATCGACTTATGCAAGGCTTTTGATCGCGTCCGCCACGAGTACCTCCTACAGCTACTGCAGCGGTGTGGCTTTGAGCAACGGGTTATAAATGTCGTGCAACATTTCGTCACGGGCATTACAACCAGAATCAGCGTAAATGGACAGCTTACTCAACCCACCGAGGTCCAAAGAGGACTGCCGCAGGGGAGCCCTCTCTCCATGATGTTATTTGTTTTATCACTCGAGCCGCTCTTACGCTCTATTCATGACAAACGTGCAGGCCTTTCGATCGCCGGGACGTCCTTCGTGGTTCGTGCTTACGCCGACGACGTCGGAGTGTTATTGCGCAACGACGGAGACGTATCAACCCTCAAGACCGCGGTGGACGAGTACTGTCATGCTTCCGGTGCTAAAATCAACGCCGGTAAATGCACCTTTGTCAACATTCGAGGATTCGACGCAGTTATTATACCTTGGGTGAAGCGTGTCGAAACCCACACCACTCTGGGGATGATTATCGACATATGCCCACTAAAAATGAATGCAAAAATTTGGAAGTAGGTCACCAATAAAATGCAAGGTGCCATCTATGAAAACAATTGGCGGTCCGTTAACATTCTCCAACGCATACGACTCCTCAGCAGTTATATATTCAGTAAAGCGTACTATATGGCCCAACTATTTCCAGTCCACAAGATGCAAGCCAAACACGTGTTGAAACTCTCTAATAGATTTATCTGGCAAGGGCATCTGTTCAAAGTGAAATGCACCACGCTGACGTCTTCCAGACAGACCGGCGGACTAAACATGCCTGACATTAACCGAAAGTGTACTGCGTTATATATTAAACGAATCACCCATTTGTTGGACAAGGAACCTCTCGGCGTAACCAGTTGGCTCTTCCGAACCTTACAACCCACCGATATGCATCCACCCATTGATGTAGGTAAAATACATTACTAACTACGACATGTCAAGCAGTTTTTTCTTGAAGTAAGCTATATTGATGGACATTATTTCACGCAGGATTTACCGACGACGCACCTGTTATTAAAAAGATGGACATCTCCAATAGTCCGGAATCCCATTGAACTTAAATACCCGAGTGTTCATTGGAAGGCAGTTTGGGACAACATAAGTTTAACAGTCCACACTGCTGAAGTGGCGTCCACATGGTATAAAGTGGTAAACGATGTTATACCCACTAATGAAAGGTTGCATAGAATCTGTTTAAGTGACAGTGATAAAAGCGTCTGCTGTGGTCTGGTCGACACCTTACGCCATCGCTTCACTTGTGGCGGTCATCTCATTAACTGGAAATGGGTGCAGCAGAGGCTGGGCCTGATTACCCGCAGCAGCCCAGCCAGCCACTGCACCGACACCCTGCTCTGGCCGGACGCGAAACATTTTCCCGCTACCAAGAACAACACCGTGACGTGGCTGTCAGGACAGTTTGTGACATATATCGTCATCCACAATAGTTAAGATAATCTCATTAGTTTCGATGCTTACATGAGAATAGCACGCTGGAAGATGAAATGTTACCCAAATGTTTGCTAACATGTGTAAGTAGGCTGTTTATATTTTCTTATTGGCAACGTTACGTAGCGCTCTGTATGAAAATCAATTGCTGTGCTGTGTGCAGTCTGTGGCTAGTTAGCATTGTTGTCTGCCATTGTAGTGTTGGGCAGCTGGATGTTAACAGCAGCGTGTAGCGTTCCGCAGTTGGAGGTGAGCCGCCAGCAGTGGTGGATGTGGGGAGAGAGATGGCGGAGTTTTGAAATTTGTAATACTGGATATTATGAACTGCTATGTATATTATGATTTTTCAACACTATTAAGGTAAATACATTGTTTGTTCTCCATTAACATCTTTCAATTGCTAACTATGCCTATCAGTAGTTAGTGCCTTCTGTAATTTGAATCTTTTATTTAGCTGGCAGTAGTGGCGCTCGCTGTATTTCAGTAGCTTGAGTAACGAAGATTTTTGTGAGGTAAGTGATTTGTGAAAGGTACAGGTTAATGTTAGTCAGGGCCATTCCTTTGTAGGGATTTCTGAAAGTCAGATTGCGTTGCGCTAAAAAAATATTGTGTGTCAGTTTAAGCACAGTCATGTATAATTGTTCTAAGGGGACATTTATCTGCATTGTTGTCTTTAGTGTAATATTTTTTCTTCTTGAGCTTTGTCATGTTTAGGTATAAGTTATAGCTTTTGCTGCTGCTGTTTGCCAGGCATAATGTTACTGAATTTGACTTTGTATTACGCTGTTAAGCCAGTTTTACTACGGATTTTTTTGTTTGTTTGCTGCACAGTGCCTTATATTAGTTGTAATATTGCAATTGCTTTGCCAATTTGAATTTTTTGTCGTTGCTGTTCGTGTTAATTGTTTTGTGCTGCTGCATTGCCTCGTCCCTTAGTTTAGCATCTGAGCTCAGTAGATTTAAGTTAGCGTAAGATGGGGTAGGCTGTATGAGAGAACGAGTTGTGATGAATTGGAAAAAATGCATTGAGAAGCTATAAGAAAATGGTTTGGCCAAAAAAAGTATTTTGAAAGAGGATATGAGCAAAAAAGTAGGGTTTAGGGACAACAGGTTTAGGTAGGATTTTGTTGGAAATAAATGATGAGGTAAGATAATGGAAAATAAATAATTAGGTGAGAAATATGTGAACATAAAAATACAGAAAGCATGCTTGGATAGGATTTTTTTGGTGGAAACAAATGTTGAAATAAGACGAAAGATCTATGGAATGAAGTTCTAGGTTGGACTGCAGTATGAAATGTTACACTGAAAACAAATCCTGCCCTTTCCTCTTGTGTTATTCTGCTATGTGTTTGTGTACTCTTGTATATTTGTGTTTTTCCTGTCTTTATGTGTTTGCTGATATGAATTATGTTGTGGAATTTTTCTAATAATATGTTATTTTCTTTGTAAAGATATTTAGACATTATTTATTCTGTTTTGTTTTAATGCTCATGTGTAAAGTTGATGTTTCAAAAGTTATTCTGATCTTTTATGTATTTACTTATGTCATATTTCCTGTAACACTGATGTATATGTTAGTTCGATTCTTTTGTAAAGCCTGTACTACAAATGTTATCTGTATTGTTATGTTCTTTAATTATGTATTTTGTACCTTTGTAATTGTATTCTTATGTTATAAAATTGTAATTGACACCAGTTCATCATATTATTAACTTGTAAGTTACATTTCACTGCACACGTTTCTGTTGGTCATAGTATATGGACAATATGTGAGAAGTAGGGACTGATAGTGTTTGCACATGTGTTAATAATTCAACAAGGGACTGGTTAACAGCATTGCTGGTTCTAAGGATAAAAAAAAAATTAAAAAAATTTGTGATTGCACAAGTGGTGGTTTATGGACTTGCTGTATTCTCCGCAAGACTCTTCGATGGTGAATGTGCACCTGCACAGTCGCAACAGATGGCTGCCGGCCGTCTCTATATGGACTACAGTGGGTCTGCATCTTTGATGACCCACCAATTCCATTATTTCAAAATGGACTACAGTGGGTCTGAATGTTTGATGGCCCACCAATACCATTATTTCTACAAGGACTGCAGTGGGTCTGCGCCTCTGATGGCCCACCAATACCATATTCTCTACCAGGACTACAGTGGGTCTGCTCTGTGATGACCCACCTACCAATATTCTTCAAAACGTCGAATGACTCTGCTGTGGGTTTGCTCTGTTGTGGCCCATTACCTGTCAGCATGTCAAGAGTCAGCATTGTCTTTCCGTTGGAAGGACAACACTACTTCTTCAAGACTGCATGGACATCCACTACTTCCGTGTGCATTGTCTTTTACTGCTCAGACTTTGATAAAAGAAATGGCAGTTTTACTGTGATGAGTGATCAGGACTGTCTTTATGGACAGTGAGAAAATTTTAGCTTTTGACCAACATTGTATTAATAAGTGTGTGCATTGGATATCTTTCTTATTGTAATTATGAAAAATTTTATCAAATCATTATTGGCCACTGAACAAAACAATTTGTAAAATTTTTTTGTGGGGAGCATGGGGGCTATGTATGTAGGCTGTTTATATTTTCTTATTGGCAACGTTACGTAGCGCTCTGTATGAAAATCAATGGCTGTGCTGTGTGCAGTCTGTGGCTAGTTAGCATTTTGTCTGCCATTGTAGTGTTGGGCAGCTGGATGTTAACAGCAGCGCGTAGCGTTGCGCAGTTGGAGGTGAGCCGCCAGCAGTGGTGGATGTGGGGAGAGAGATGGCGGAGTTTTGAAATTTGTAATACTGGATATTATGAACTGCTATGTATATTATGATTTTTCAACACTATTAAGGTAAATACATTGTTTGTTCTCCATTAACATCTTTCAATTGCTAACTATGCCTATCAGTAGTTAGTGCCTTCTGTAGTTTGAATCTTTTATTTAGCTGGCAGTAGTGGCGCTCGCTGTATTTCAGTAGCTTGAGTAACGAAGATTTTTGTGAGGTAAGTGATTTGTGAAAGGTACAGGTTAATGTTAGTCAGGGCCATTCCTTTGTGCCACGCCCGGGTTCCCGGGTTCGATTCCCGGCGGGGTCAGGGATTTTATCTGCCTCGTGATGGCTGGGTGTTGTGTGCTGTCCTTAGGTTAGTTAGGTTTAAGTAGTTCTAAGTTCTAGGGGACTTATGACCACAGCAGTTGAGTCCCATAGTGCTCAGAGCCATCTGAGCCATTCCTTTGTAGGGATTTCTGAAAGTCAGATTGCGTTGCACTAAAAAAATATTGTGTGTCAGTTTAAGCACAGTCATGTATAATTGTTCTAAGGGGACGTTTCACATGTTAGACATAATTTTTAAAAAACAAGGCGTAAGGTAATTCTCGATGCCGGTAAGGCCACAATCACATGCAAGACTATGTAGCGAACAAAATACACAACGAATAAGGGGTTATACCAGTTCCTAGAACTACTCCCGACTTCTCAATGGTGTTATTAACTTCTTTATGACGTTTTCATTAATTTATGTTCCTGTGCATCTATTGTTATCCGTTTGTAAGCTCCAAATGACTTTGAGTTTGGACGGTTATGAATCAAATGACAGAACTGTCATTCCAGTTAAGACAATCAATTATATATATGTTTTCGTTTCGGATCTATGTCTCTGTCTGGACTGAAGAGGCTATTGTCAGTTTAATAATTTGGTTCTATTTTGTAAGCTTACAAATGGCACTATATTGAAATGTGTTCTTCAGTCTATTGTAGGATACAATTCGTGTTGAAACAGTTCCAGCACTTCAATATTTTTTTGTGCTTATGTACATATATGGTTGTTTTAATAAAGGAAAAAAGGTAAAAAATGTCTCATGGAGTGGGGAGATATGAGACATAATGTTGCAAGGGCGTACTGACCGTATTCTCACCGATCACACCTCCTAATGTGCGATTTTTCAGGGGAGCATTTGGTGAAGACCCTATTTTTGTCGATGACAATGCGCTACCGCATTGAACAACGCATGTGGAGGTACTATCGGAATGAGAGGATTTTCGGCGACCTAACACCTCGACTGCCGGCAACGTGAACCTTGCCTGCCATTTTTATGGTTTTTCAATGTTTTCTGTTAAGAGCACTAGCAACTTTTTACTGTTATACTTACGGTTTATAAATTCGTGAAATCACTTCTTCTAGTTTACATGTATAAATTTACACATTTCTTTCACATAGTATAATTTTTTCAGTAATGCGCCCAGACAAGGCTTTTGGCACACGATAAGTTGGGACTGTCTTTCCTTGGAGCCTATACTGTTTTCCTACAACGAATAACAAAAAGTGTTTCATGGTTCAGAAAATGAGGAGAAAACGTTTCCACGAATGTTTTATGAAATCAAAATGAGAAATACTCATTTAAAATGTAGCACAATTCCTCTTGCACAAAGTCAGGATCATCGTCTGAATCGTCGATATAGTCATATACATTGTCACTGTCAAATCTACAATTGACGTAAAATTTCGTTGTCTGTAACACAAAGTGAAGCCACGTCTTTCGTATCATTACATTCTTAACGCGCAGCTCGCGCCTTCCAGCAGATTGACTTCGTTCAACAAACGGCTGTTTTAGAAACTACATAACCCTCCAACACAATGGAGACCTATCGAGCCCATCGATAAATAAGGTTTCGTATTAAAAAACAGAGAAACTGTATCCTGTGACATGTCGGGATTTGCAGTCTATCGAAATTTTCGCTTACCTTGTGGCTCCTCCTCCTTTTTGTACTCTTCGTGAGTACTAAATTTATTAAGTTATCGAGTGACGATATCTTCGACCACCAGAGTTGTGTTTAGTTTATTGTTATTTAAAGCTGGGAGGATGAGTCACACACTTCATTAAAATCTCTTGAAACAGTAATGGTTGACGTAATGTAGCTTGACATCGTCGTAAATTGTTTATTCACAAGCCCTGTTATTCGTCGTAAGTAAGTCTTCACGTCAGATTACACGTTGAAAGTCAGAGAGGTTGCTGCAAAGTAGTCGGTGAAATTCTTCAAATAAATGACAGTCAGCCGATTGCTCTGTGCTGCGTTCGGAAGTTAACATTTTCATGAAAGTTGTTTAACTGCTGTTGAATTCAGACTTAATTATTATATTTTTAAACCAATCAGCCTCAGATGTAAAATCGTAACACTTCAATAATTGCACATATTAAAATCGATAAAAAACGAAGCTGAACCAGAGATTACCTTTGATTCTGTTTTCTTCTTCGACCATACTCTATGGTCGAAGGTTTTCTTCGTAAGTCGTACGAAACAAAACATTCAGAGATAACACTTTTCAACAATAAACGTAAATCTAACCGAAATCCTGAGTGAGAGCTAACAGACTAGAAGATATCGCTACGGTCGAAAACATTTACTTATACTAATAAAATCAAAACACTGAACAATGTAGCCGGCCGGTGTGGCCGTGCGGTTAAAGGCGCTTCAGTCTGGAACCGCGCGACCGCTCCGGTCGCAGGTTCGAATCATGCCTCGGGCATGGATGTGTGTGATGTCCTTAGGTTAGTTAGGTTTAAGTAGTTCTAAGTTCTAGGGGACTGATGACGACAGATGTTAAGTCCCATAGTGCCCCGAGCCATTTGACTTTGGAACAATGTAACACCTGCTTGTTATTCTGCAGCACTTAGCCTGCTTGAAATTATTTTATTATAATAATAAACTTATAAATTTCGAACAAAGATTAATATAATAACTCATCTAAATAACTCTAATAAAATTAAATATTTCAATTTCTATATTACGCAAGAGTAGCATCACGTTTAAATCGATGGAACTGGCAGTCAAAGTGTTAAATCTCGTCGAGCACGTGTGGGTTGCATTGGGGAAGCGCCGTGCGGCACGTCCACATGCACCAGCGACTATCTGGTGGAAGAATGGAAACCTTACCATAAGAATTCCTTACAAACACGATGGCCAACGCGGGAGCCCACTGCTGAGCACTCTCTGCCGTCCGTGGTGCCTACACGCCCTGTTACGAACTGTCTCCTGCCGTTTGCAAAGTCCAGAATTGTCACGAATTGCTGTGACTTCAGTGTTATTTCTGTTGCACTCACTGTCTCTGTTACTGAAGGTACGAGCATACGGAATAGGTTCCCAGACGTGATTGGCATGAAGGCTTCTTAAGCAATAGTGAAAAATACACTCCTGGAAATGGAAAAAAGAACACATTGACACCGGTGTGTCAGACCCACCATACTTGCTCCGGACACTGCGAGAGGGCTGTACAAGCAATGATCACACGCACGGCACAGCGGACACACCAGGAACCGCGGTGTTGGCCGTCGAATGGCGCTAGCTGCGCAGCATTTGTGCACCGCCGCCGTCAGTGTCAGCCAGTTTGCCGTGGCATACGGAGCTCCATCGCAGTCTTTAACACTGGTAGCATGCCGCGACAGCGTGGACGTGAACCGTATGTGCAGTTGACGGACTTTGAGCGATGGCGTATAGTGGGCATGCGGGAGGCCGGGTGGACGTACCGCCGAATTGCTCAACACGTGGGGCGTGAGGTCTCCACAGTACATCGATGTTGTCGCCAGTGGTCGGCGGAAGGTGCACGTGCCCGTCGACCTGGGACCGGACCGCAGCGACGCACGGATTTCAATTTCCAGGAGTGTATATACACGGGGTAATTTAATTCAAGTTTTGTAAGAAAATGTCATATTGAAACAGAGCTGGTCAAATGTAGTATCGATTGTGTAGTAGCGTCGCTGCTCAACAGCGATCGATGATTCAATGTGTAATCGGTAATGTGTTGGAATAATTTTAGATCGAGAGATGTACGGAGGACTCTCAAGTGTAAAGACGTGTTGTATCTTTTGTGTTATGTATATATACTTACTCGTTACGGGCAGTAATTATTTGATTTATTTGCAAGATACTATGATGATTGCTAACTGAAAAGGAATCTCAACAGAACTTGAAAACAACTACGGTGAAGAAAGTTGTTTTGTTACTAATGCAATGCGCGTATTGAAAGTCATGTTTGAGACAATATATAGCACTGACACTCAATGATTTTGTAAACCTAATTGTTAATGTATAACCAGTTTACTGAGTGTGTTTATTGTGACCATTATTAATTTTCAAAGAGCCGAAATACAAATTTTAAAAGTGCCATATTCTTACTTACCCCTGTTTATAGCAGTTCCGATTTCCACCTTTTCGATTACCTATTTTTCTCAATAAGTTATTGCCTAAGTCACATTCGAGTTAATTAAAATGTATGCTAAGCAACAGTCTTGCACAATAGCTGTTTGCTGCCTATACAATTTAAAATACTAACAAAGAGAAATGCGGAGAGCGTTACCATGGCGCAGGTAAAGGTAAGAAATTTTATTACACTCCTGGAAATTGAAATAAGAACACCGTGAATTCATTGTCCCAGGAAGGGGAAACTTTATTGACACATTCCCGGGGTCAGATACATCACATGATCACACTGACAGAACCACAGGCACATAGACACAAGCAACAGAGCATGCACAATGTCGGCACTAGTACAGTGTATATCCACCTTTCGCAGCAATGCAGGCTGCTATTCTCCCATGGAGACGATCGTAGAGATGCTGGATGTAGTCCTGTGGAACGGCTTGCCATGCCATTTCCACCTGGCGCCTCAGTTGGACCAGCGTTCGTGCTGGACGTGCAGACCGCGTGAGACGACGCTTCATCCAGTCCCAAACATGCTCAATGGGGGACAGATCCGGAGATCTTGCTGGCCAGGGTAGTTGACTTACACCTTCTAGAGCACGTTGGGTGGCACGGGATACATGCGGACGTGCATTGTCCTGTTGGAACAGCAAGTTCCCTTGCGGGTCTAGGAATGGTAGAACGATGGGTTCGATGACGGTTTGGATGTACCGTGCACTATTCAGTGTCCCCTCGACGATCACCAGTGGTGTACGGCCAGTGTAGGAGATCGCTCCCCACATCATGATGCCGGGTGTTGGCCCTGTGTGCCTCGGTCGTATGCAGTCCTGATTGTGGCGCTCACCTGCACGGCGCCAAACACGCATACGACCATCATTGGCACCAAGGCAGAAGCGACTGTCATCGCTGAAGACGACACGTCTCCATTCGTCCCTCCATTCACGCCTGTCGCGACACCACTGGAGGCGGGCTGCACGATGTTGGGGCGTGAGCGGAAGACGGCCTAACGGTGTGCGGGACCGTAGCCCAGCTTCATGGAGACGGTTGCGAATGGTCCTCGCCGATACCCCATGAGCAACAGTGTCCCTAATTTGCTGGGAAGTGGCGGTGCGGTCCCCTACGGCACTGCGTTGGATCCTACGGTCTTGGCGTGCATCCGTGCGTCGCTGCGGTCCGGTCCCAGGTCGACGGGCACGTGCACCTTCCGCCGACCACTGGCGACAACATCGATGTACTGTGGAGACCTCACGCCCCACGTGTTGAGCAATTCGGCGGTACGTCCACCCGGCCTCCCGCATGCCCACTATACGCCCTCGCTCAAAGTCCGTCAACTGCACATACGGTTCACGTCCACGCTGTCGCGGCATGCTACCAGTGTTAAAGACTGCGATGGAGCTCCGTATGCCACGGCAAACTGGCTGACACTGACGGCGGCGGTGCACAAATGCTGCGCAGCTAGCGCCATTCGACGGCCAACACCGCGGTTCCTGGTGTGTCCGCTGTGCCGTGCGTGTGATCATTGCTTGTACAGCCCTCCCGCAGTGTCCGGAGCAAGTATGGTGGGTCTGACACACCGGTGTCAATGTGTTCTTTTTTCCATTTCCAGGAGTGTATTTCAGGAATAGCATTCATTAAACACAGGGCCATCATTTTCAAATTGTTCAAGTTTTGTTTTATAACCACGGCCAGTTTCAAATGAATAGTGTTGCATCAGATTCACTTTTTGCGTTACGTAGATTGATGCAGTTGTGTTTAGGTTTAAACTTATTGACAGTTTACATTCTCATAGCTAAATTAAATTTACCTTTTCGCAGTCGGAAAAGTTCAGTACAGGGCAAATCGCATAAGCAACGAGATAAAATACACGTTCAGATGATATTTATTGTGGATTGGCAAGAGAGCCAACCGACTATGAGAGGAAGCCGAAAGGCACGCGTTTTAGCTCACGCAGGCTGGCGTGAGGTCTGGAACAGGTCAAGGAAATGAGACTAGCAAAAAAGGACGTAGCTGTGGAATACTTAACTTTAATCCATAAATGGTGAACATTGCTCTTGACGGTACATGTTTTACAGCATCAATAGTAGCTGGTAATGGCGCCTTGCTAGGTCGTAGCAAATGACGTAGCTGAAGGCTATGCTAACTATCGTCTCGGCAAATGAGAGCGTATTTTGTCAGTGAACCATCGCTAGCAAAGTCGGCTGTACAACCGGGGCGAGTGCTAGGAAGTCTTTCTAGACGTGCCGTGTGGCGGCGCTCGGTCTGCAATCACTGATAGTGGCGACACGCGGGTCCGACGTATACTAACGGACCGCGGCCGATTTAAAGGCTACCACCTAGCAAGTGTGGTGTCTGGCGGTGACACCACAACATTCCTATTGAAACAGTTGTGTTTCACACTACTGCCAGTTACGTAATTTCAATCACATGTCAAACGCTGTATGTTGTCCTCGATGACGAGAGTTCATTAAAGACCAGGGTTCGTTAGGGGTGTTCCATGAAGAAGTGGGGTTTTACTGCTGTTATTTTGTGCACACATAAATGATCTGGCAGACAGGGCGGACAGCAGTCTGCAGTGGTTTGCTGTGATGCTCTTGTGTAAGGGAAGGTGTAGAAGACGAATGATAGTAGCATGGTACATGACTTACAGAAAATTTCTGGTCGGTTTGATGACTGACAACTGGTTGTAAATGTAGAGTAATGAAGTTAATGCGGATGAGTAGGGAAAACAAATCCGTAATGTTCCGATACAACTTCCCTAGCGTCCTCCATGACACAGTCACATCGTATAATATCCGGGCGTATCGTTGAAAAGCAATATCAAAGCGGAATAAGCATGCGAGGAATGTGATGGGCAATGCGAGTGGTCGACTTCGGTTAATTGGTGCGCCCTGTGCTATAGTACTGCCTGAGCGTTCAGTTGCGCTCCAGGTCGGATTAAAAGAAGACATCCAAGCAAGTCAGAGGCGGGCCGCTAGATTTGTTACCAGTAGGCTCGAACAAGACGCAGGTGTTATTGAGACGCTTCGGGAACTCAAATGGGAATGCCTGGAGAGAACCCGACGTTCTTTTCGAGGAACACTATTGGGAAAATTTAGAGAACCGTCATTCGAAGCTGACTGCAGGACGATCCTACTGCCGCCAACATACATTTCGCGAAAGGACCACGAAGATAAGATACGAGAAATTAGGGCACATTCGGAGGCATATAGCCAGTCATCTTTCCCTCGCTCTGTCTGCGAGTGGAACAGAGAAGGAACACAACTAGTAGTGATACACAGTACCCTCCTCCACCCACTGTGCGGGGTATGTATTTAGATGTGAATATTTCCTTCAGTACCTTCTGTGCTGTACTGTAGCGGTTTTTGCTATGTACGGTCAAAGTTCCATCAAGCTATGTTACTTGGCAGTGACATATCATGCGAAAGTAACATGCAAAAGTTATTATCGTTCTTAACTTTTACACACCGGTGTACCATCCATGGAAATTTGAACACAAATGAGGAGTTTTTATCAGGAAGAATATTTTGACAGCAATTAACTGAAGGGCTTATTTCAATAGTGGTAAAGTCCAGTTTTGTTCATTCTGAGATAGTACTTAAGTTAAATGAGTGCTGAAAAATCTGCAGTTGAGATACCAGAAATATTAAAGCATACCATTTCTTGCTAGAGATGAACCTTTCTTTCTGTTTGTTTAGACCATTAAAATCGGATGCGTTATAGACAGAAAAGTGGAGGTAATGGAGTTGTACCACTATTGAAATAAGCCCTTCAACTGTTTACGACTGCCCTAAATGGCTATTTTCCAGCTGTTCTTTTTCAATCGCAGATCAGGGACTGAATTTACAGGTAAATTATTGACCTAAAAGGCCACTAAGTCGAGGAATAAGAGTTGTTTTCAGCAGAAAAACAGTCACTCATTTCTCACTTGTAGACGTTTCACTTTACCCTCGCACGGAGAACAGAAGGACCTGCCAGTGGCTGCTCGGGCCGACGGCCGGGTCATTAGCAAACCGCAGGCAGGTCAGACCGCAGACCGCGCACCTCGGAGGGCCGACCTCGATTGAGACGTCCGGCGGGCCGCGGGTGCGGGGGCGGATGATCCCTTCGTCGCTCAAAGGGCGGCGATGGGCCGCGAGGAAGAGCACCGCCGCCGGCCCGCGGAATTTAATAACGAGCCGCCTCAGCACACTCCCTCCCCCCTCCACCCACCCACCACCACCACACTCACACCACGCTATCCTAACGTCGGCGTCCGCTTCCTCAGAGTCGGCCGGGAGTCTGCTGCAGAGCTTCCACCTGCGAGCTCGCTGTCCAAAGGAGGCCGCAGCGGCGTCTCGGCAAGTGATCTCTACCGGAGAAATGGCCAGAAAAACTCTAATACCAGCCGGGCTACATTTCAAACGAACTGCCCTGAAGAGGACCGCAGTAGGTCGGTCGAAACGTCGGCAGTTTAGTTGTTTTATTAGTTTAACGTGACACAATACCCAAAACAGTCTTACCCAAAAAAATTGCAATATTTCATGCACATTCTCCCAAAGTAAACGTGTGAAAACTGTTGTGTTGGGACAAGTGCCAACACCGTGTTACTAGAGGAGGCCGAGATGCACGCGTTTTAGCTAACGCAGGCTGGCATGAGGAGGGAAGGACTATACCGACGTGAGGTCTGGAACATGACAAGGAATTAGAATTCAGAAACCGGACGTAATTAGTGTGATACTTAACTTTAATCCATTAATGGTGAACGTCGCTCTTGACGGTACATGATTCACAATATTATCAGATCACAATACATTCTTGAAGAGTATGGCGCCTTGCTAGGTCGTAGCAAATGACGTAGCTGAATGCTATGCTAAACTGTCGTCTCTGCAAATGAGAGCGTATGTAGTCAGTGAACCATCGCTAGTAAACTCGGCTGTCCAACTGGGGCGAGTGCTAGGGAGTCTCTCTAGACTAGACCTGCCGTGTGGCGGCGCTCGGTCTGCAATCACATAGTAGCGACACGCGGGTCCGACGTATACTAACGGACCGCGGCCGATTTAAAGGCTACCACCTAGCAAGTGTGGTGTCTGGTGGTGACACCACAAAGACATTTTTCGATGTTCTTCTCGATGCAATAATTTACCAACAGCCGTATGTATTGTAGAAATAGAAGTTCATAAAAAAAAATTTCTACAGTATGAGAGGTGGCATGAGCCCCCTCTCATATTTCTATCTTACGATTTTCCTCTCTAATTGCATGCAGTGAAAAGTCGCTGTTCCTTCACACGCGGACTTCCCACGCAGCGTCTCTCGTCACCCGGGTGGTCCAGTGACAGGCGGGCTCTGCTGATCTGGCAAGCGTTAAGCCGACGGGTGTGAGGAAGTCGAGTCAATGCTTTGCAGACGCCGACATTGTCAAAAGACACGCCCGGAGCGGTCTGAAGTAGCGGCTGGGCTAGAGCTTCCGTTACTTCGCAGAAACTTAGCGAAAACACTTTCTGGCGGGCTACCAGCGAGGCGTGGGAATGACTTGTGTACCCAGGCAGTTGTGGCGGGAAAATTCCCGCGCTTTCTGCAAAATAGTAACTGTGATTGGCTTGCTCAGGGCATAGCTCCGTGACGTAGCAAAATCAGCGCAGAAATTGGCGCCAAGAATCTCCATTGGTGGAATGGTAGTGCTGCGGCAATAGAGGGGAATTTTCCGCCGGTTTTCGAGTTGCTGATTGGAACGTTTAACCACGCCCACTGTCGTGGGGGCGGGAATGTTGTGTGTTCGGCCTGTACGGGTGCTCTAAGTAGTCGGCTCTCGCCTTTCGGTCGAGGACGTCGTAGCAACCAGCCATCGCCTCCGGTACGCCAGATCGTGTTCTGGCAGTTAAAAAGACAGATTGGTAAGGTATGTCCGCAGCACCGGCAGACAGGGATTTTCCTAGGTGATAATCAGAGCTCAGCAGAGCGCGCCTGTTCGTCTTTTTCTCTGTTCTGTCTTGGGTAGCAGCAATTAATGTTGGGTTGGCTATGTGTTTTTTTAAGATTTGAGTTGCAAGGAATTGGCTGCACATACCACTCTGTCATAATCCTCACAATCTAGTTTAGGGACAACTTCACATTCACAGCGTTTGTTTGAGTATCCAATTTGAGCCAATTTTATGTATTGTAAATGTTTCATGTGTTTGTGTTTATTATTTTGTGTTTAGTCTTAATAAATCATATTGTTATTATGGACAGAACTTTCATTCTGTTAATCGGTAGAGCAACGCTATCATTCCTCACTATGTTAATGAAACCTTCGTTTATTTAACTTATTTATCAAATTAAATTATTGCAGGTGCCAAACTCTCTTCTAATCCACTGGCACGGTTGATTAGAGTCAGTTCGCGTATTTTATTTTTTATCCTTGTGCAACAGCAAAAGTCGGAATTAGAATAGGGGAGGCTTAGAGCATCATTTACATATGTAGATTCTAGAAGAATTTAGTGTTAAATACACTGCTAGCCCCGGCACCTCGCAAGTACATACGCCTGAATGAGATTTTCACTCTGCAGCGGAGTGTGCGCTGATATGAAACTTCCTGGCAGATTAAAACTGTGTGCCCGACCGAGACTCGAACTCGGGACCTTTGCCTTTCGCGGGCAAGTGCTCTACCAAGGCAAAGGTCCCGAGTTCGAGTCTCGGTCGGGCACACAGTTTTAATCTGCCTGGAAGTTTTATATCAGCGCACACTCCGCTGCAGAGTGAAAATCTCATTCTGGAAACATCCCCCAGGCTGTGGCTAAGCCATGTCTCCGCAATATCCTTTCTTTCAGGAGTGCTAGTTCTGCAAGGTTCGCAGGAGAGCTTCTGTAAAGTTTGGAAGGTAGGAGACGAGGTACTGGCAGAAGTAAAGCTGTGAGTACCGGGCGTGAGTCGTGCTTCGGTAGCTCAGTTGGTAGAGCACTTGCACACGAAAGGCAAAGGTCCCGAGTTCGAGTCTCGGTCGGGCACACAGTTTTAATCTGCCAGGAAGTTACATACGCCTGTTGGTAAATTATTGCATGTCATCTTCAGGCCGAAACTGGTAGCACATAGAACTTCATAAAATAAAATAAATTTCTGCAATACATACGGCTGTTGGTAAATTATTGCATCAAGAAGTTCATGCCAGCCGTCGTCCCACGATCCACAATGGATCAACGAAGATTTTTCGATGTAGGTGCTTGATGGCAGTTGGCTAGAGAGCAGATGTTGCAGCGTTTGAGTTCGGTTACCACTGGCCTTGAATTATCTGTCAACACCAACGGTTTCCTGCTATGTTAGTATGTCCTTTTTGTGTCCATTTCCCTCGATTCACAGCTTCCTTTTTGACCCTAGTAATACCAAGTCATTTTCCATAACACACATTACCAAGGGCGGCCGTACTTTATGCCCAGTCGAAAAAAATAAAAAGAAAACTACGTACTTGCTAAAGAAGTACTCATGTTGAAGTGGGATCAGGAACCTGAAAATACGTTTAAGTGCACTTTCAATAACGCGTACTTCAAGATCACCCAAAAAATTGAAAGATGCAAATTTCGTTCATTATTGTTCACTTTACTCTCGACATACTTTCTAAAAAGATGCTAGTGTACATGTAATCTCAATATACTGAACAGGACATTCAGTGTGGGAAGTGACATCTGTTACTGAGACTTAGGGATTTGCGTTAAGTTTAACTGAAAAATTTAAATTGTATACGGAATCTGGTGGAAGAATTCATTAAAAAATAAGTATTTTTTGAAATTTTTAAAATAAAAAGATGAATCGATTACAGTTTTTTCAAAAGTTGGGCTTAGACCATCCTCGGCCCTTGATGTTGCTGAATACGCTTCTATACAGCACATCACAATGGATCTGAAATCTCTTTCACCGTCTCTTCCTCCAGCTCTCACATGACCCTCTAACACTGTTTTTGCAAGCCCATACTCTTTCTTAATTCATATACGAAGTAGATGCTTTTCCTTCTGCTTAGTAAAACAGTAACTGCTCTCCCACTCTCAGTGCTCCATTTGGCACTCTGTTCATCGAACTTCCACTTTTCATCCTCCGCCAACTCCACGTATCGAAAGCTTCCTGTTTTGCTCTGTCTTTATTCCTCATTGTCCTCGTTTCAGCGCCATACAGGAGGACACTCTGTCCAAAACATTTTGCTTGTCTTTTTCTCAAATACTTTCGATACTGCTGAAGGAAACACATATTTGTTTGAAAAATGCCTTCGTCATCATTGCCATCCAGGTTTTAAAATCAGTGCTGCTCTTCCACTCGTTTCCTATCCTGCTTTCCTGCTTCCTACGTATCCATAACAACGCAAATTATCCAATTTTCATTCTGCAACTCTTTCTTTTCCTTTCACTTCAGTGGTTTCCACTATACACTATAACAATTTTTTGTCTCTTGTTAGAAGGACTATGTCTGCAAATCAGAAACTTCACACACTTCTTACTCCAATTTTTACTCCCTATGTATCTAGCGGGGCGTGTTCAGTTATACTTTATACTGTACACATTGAAATGGATTGGAGAAATCCAGTAACCGTGTCTTACTCGTTAAAAGCTTAATGTGATATTTATGTTTCGACTATCTTTCCAAAATAGTGTTATTTACACTTTAAATTGTACCTCTGTAGCAAGTACGTAACTAAGCTCAAACAGGTTGGTGGGCCTTAAGGTATATATGCCGTGTAGAAACATTTATCGGAAAGAATATTTTGTTCGAACCTGTTTTTAGGTACATGAAGTAATCTGAGATCGAAAATAAAAAAGCGCCTTCGGTGTGAGGAAGCATTTCCTTATTTTTCTCTCCTCATTTCATTCTCGTTGACTTACAAGACATTACCTCGATCAGTTTGCTTTCAATTGATGTTATCTGCTGGTATGAACGGATGCTGCTGCAGCCGTTTACATTTGGTAGAAGTCAGCGGTCTCTGCCAGACAATACAATGGCAGGAATAAAGTTGATGTACAAAATAATTCGTCGCCAAAGCAATTAAGGTATTCAAACAGCAATCGAAATGAGATGCACAGCAGTTAAAATACTGGATTCTAATTCGGTGGTCTCGCAGTGAGGGAGGAGATAGGAGTAGGGTATTCTTAAACTTTTAGGTATTTCACTTTTTTCACGTGTTTACAAAAGGAGTTACATGCAGCCCGAGCATCACACAGGCTGCCTTCCGCTGTCCTTGAAATAACAAATGCAAAATATATACTGACAGGTACAGCAATCATTTATAGGAGGGGATTGCAAAGTTTCCGATTTGAAAGCGACAGTTTACTTCGCACTCCAAATGAGTCGTAAACTGTTAGCAGTTCATTTTGCGTTCCAGATAAGTCTTAAACTGTTAGTAGCTGGAACGTCAGTCTAACTACTGAAAATTCACAGAAGCGTACTATTTACTTTTGCGTCATCAGTCTTCTGACTGGTTTAATGTGTCCTGCCACGAATCACTGTCTCCCGTGGCCAATCTATTCATTTGGACCCATCCTCCAAATTATTTGTTGAATATACTGCAGTGACTTTCTTACCCTACAATTTTTTCCCCTTTCAGGTCCATCACATACCATGGAAGTCACTCCATGACATAACATACACTACGGGAAAAAAAATCACTAAACCAAGAGGACGTTGTGTGACATAAAGTTGGTTGGCGTTTTTCTTTATCTGAAAGATGATGTCCATTCAGATTTCGTGCCAGTGGAGTAAGTGTGGTGCTAGTAGCGTCACGATGAGGATACAAACCGGTTTGCTTTGAATACACGGTTTAGGGTTCTTGAGGGCTGGTTACCTTTGAGATTGGATGTGTTGAGTTGACGTTAGTGAAGAATGCCTTTAAGACGACAAAGACACCATTATCAACAGCTAAATGGTTTAGAACGACGTCATGTAATAGGGCTACGAGAAGCTGAATGTTCCTTCCGTGGTATTACAAAAAAGCTTGACAAGAATGTAGTCACTGTGCATAATTGCTGACGGTGGTCACGGGAAAGTAAGGTAGCAGGACGACAAGGCTCAGGACAGCTGCGATGCACTGCTGAGAGGGAAGATCGTCGTGTCTGACGCGTCACTACGACTCATCGTATTGCCTCTGCAGCAGTAATTTGAGCAGCAGTTGGCATCACAGTGACGTAACGAACTGTTACAAGGACAGCTCCGAGTCAGAAGTTCTGCTTTCCACTGACAAACCACTACTGCCTTTTACACTCAACTGTGATGTGAAGCTAGAGTTCATTGCAGGGTGGAGTGGAGGTCTGTTATATTTTCTGACGAATGTCGGTACAGCTTCTGTGCCAATGATGGCCGTGTGTTGTTTAGAAGGAAGCCAATTAAGGCCTGAAACCAGCATATCTGCGTGCTGCATACAGTGGACCTCCAACTGGAGTTATCATCTGGGATGCAGGAGCACTATCGTGGCTATCTCTGGCACCCTGAATGCAAATTTGTACGTCAGTCTGGTGATTCATTCTGTTGTACTACCGTTTAAAAACACTACTCCAGGGGGTGTTTTCTAGCAAGACAACGCTCGTCTGCATACCGCTGCTGTAACCCAACATGATCTACAGAGTATCGACATGTTGCCTTGGGCTGATCGATCACCAGATCTTCCTCCAATCGAGCACATATGAGCCATGATAGGACGACAAACGGAGCGTCATCCATAACCAACAGCAACCACCAATGCACTGACTGACCAAGTTGCAGGAGGCTTGGAATTCCATCCCACAAACTGACATAACGAACCTGTACATCACAATGCATGCACGTCTGCTTGTTTGCGGTCAACATTCTGGTGGTTACGTCGGTTGATAATGTACCAGCATTTGACATTTGCAACAGCTTTTTTCGCGCTTACATTAACAGGTGAACTTGCAACCTAAACCACTTGAATATGTTACCTGGACAAATGTATTCCCGAAACTGCATTGCTCTCCATTGTTTCTTAATGTTGGGATCTTTTTTGTCCGTCAGTGTATCTGCTGGATATAGTGCAGCCTTTGTTTTACTTTAATAGTAGACCCTACAGGTCCCTCACCCTTCATTCAAGTAATTCAATGATATCCTAACAAGTGTCCCGTAAAGCTGTCCTTTCTTCTGCTCAGTGTTTCTCACACGTTTATATCATTGCCGATTTTGCGGAAAACCTCTTGTCCGTGTATTTTTTAACATCTTTCTACAGCATCATATCTCTATTTTTTAATGAAATTTCCGCGATTTGACTGTTTATTTCAGTATTTATTTCCCTCTGTAGCTCTTTCATCCTTATAGCCGTTATGAAGGGCATAGGTGATACATCTAGAAATGTCCGACGTACCTGAACAACTTGTAAACGTCGAAAATTATATAACGCGAAATAAAGCAATATTAAAATATACATTTAATGGCAAAAATTGCTATCAGAAGTTTCTACGTGACTGTGGTCAACAAATTGGTTCGGTTGCCCTCTGTTTTGGTAAGTGGACTATAAACGTTCAAGTCCAATTGAACTCTTCAACTAATACGTCACACTCAGTCTCGTTAAGTTTTTGGAACACCCGCTGTCAAATTGCTGCCCTCTCGGAACACGTACCTTCCTCTGTCGCCGTTAGTCACACAATATCCACATCCTGAGCAACCCGTTCTCTCGCTCCGGATAGAAAGCCCATTCCTACTGTTATTTACATTCCATAAATTAATAGAGAACTACGAATTCCGTATATTTATCACAGGTAAAGCTAATAGTAATAGAGTCACTCCGGTTTACTAAAACCTTTTAAAAAGTTGTGGTTGATTCTCTTTTTCATTGTAATCCACTCCCAGTTTGTGATTCGAGTCGAATGGTCGATGGGCTGTTTAACTCGTACCTCCCTTCTTTCCTTCAGTCAGAACATTAGCGAATACTGGCACGTCAAATAGTTTAAATAATCAGAGTTTTGTGAGGGAATTGTAGAGTGTTTCTGTAGGGGGAAAACTGTCCCAATTGTGAATACGAGACAGAGCACTCGACTATTGAAGGGCAAATATTCCTCATGCGGCTGTTTCAGTAGTATAACATATTGGTGACATCTAACACATTCGAAGATAATTCATTGTGTCATGAAATTTTCTATAGGGAGCTCGAAATTCTGTTTAAACAGAAGTGTCTAAAAATGTGTGATAGAGAGTGTACAAATTATTTGACCGGAATTACTGCAGCGTTGAAAATATGCCAGGGCTGGATGCACACCCGCGAAAATGAGCGAATATTATGTGCGCAAGTTTCCTTAAGTTGCATTAGAAATTTAAATAATGTAATCGGATAACAGGTCGCGTTCTAAGAGTAATGAAAGGAAGCATTCTAAGAGTAATTAAAGGCAACTGCTACAATTTTACGTGCGTATTCACTAACCTATCCTCGACGAGAAGCAGAAAATTAACTGAAGTATATATTTCATGTTTTGATACTAATCAGCCAGGTTTTGACGGGAGATTGTATTGTATTGAATTCTGCGCCTGAAAAAACGACGAGAAAATCTTCGTGACATAAATTCATGACATGATTGTCATTTTTCACATTTGGAATTTTTCAGGAATTTTAATATACCAGTTTGTTCTGATTAATTGTGTCACATTAATTAAGGTTAGAGAATTGATAAAATCTGATTATGCACTTACAAAATTGCATAACGTTTTAATTAAAATTCCTGAAGTGATTGCACTTTCGTATTGCCTCCTCCCTCAACGAAATATTACAGTAACACCGTACCTGTGATTTCGAAAGTATTTAAATTATAGGACATTTCTAGCACATCATTCATCATCGTAGTAGAGAATTCACAGAAAAAAGAGATCAAGATTCTGTTTACACACATCATCATGAGACCTGTTGTCCATTACAATGGACATAGAGTTTTCTGTCCCGGTATCAGAGATTCTGCATTTTCAATCGCAACATCAGTGGCTCACGGACATAATGGTGCAGGCATCTTACGGGAGAAACGGTCGCTAGCTTTGTTTGCGATGTGTTAGCTTTGGAGGTGAGTACTCCGTTATTAGAAACTTACTTCGTGAAAATACACTCCTGGAAATTGAACACCGTGAATTCATTGTCCCAGGAAGGGGAAACTTTATTGACACATTCCTGGGGTCAGATACATCACATGATCACACTGACAGAACCACAAGCACATAGACACAGGCAACACAGCATGCACAATGTCGGCACTAGTACAGTGTATATCCACCTTTCGCAGCAATGCAGGCTGCTATTCTCCCATGGAGACGATCGTAGAGATGCTGGATGTAGTCCTGTGGAACGGCTTGCCATGCCATTTCCACCTGGCGCCTCAGTTGGACCAGCGTTCGTGCTGGACGTGCAGACCGCGTGAGACGACGCTTCATCCAGTCCCAAACATGCTCAATGGGGGACAGATCCGGAGATCTTGCTGGCCAGGGTAGTTGACTTACACCTTCTAGAGCACGTTGGGTGGCACGGGATACATGCGGACGTGCATTGTCCTGTTGGAACAGCAAGTTCCCTTGCCGGTCTAGGAATGGTAGAACGACGGGTTCGATGACGGTTTGGATGTACCGTGCACTATTCAGTGTCCCCTCGACGATCACCAGTGGTGTACGGCCAGTGTAGGAGATCGCTCCCCACACCATGATGCCGGGTGTTGGCCCTGTGTTCCTCGGTCGTATGCAGTCCTGATTGTGGCGCTCACCTGCACGGCGCCAAACACGCATACGACCATCATTGGCACCAAGGCAGAAGCGACTCTCATCGCTGAAGACGACACGTCTCCATTCGTCCCTCCATTCACGCCTGTCCCGACACCACTGGAGGCGGGCTGCACGATGTTGGGGCGTGAGCGGAAGACGGCCTAACGGTGTGCGGGACCGTAGCCCAGCTTCATGGAGACGGTTGCGAATGGTCCTCGCCGATACCCCAGGAGCAACAGTGTCCCTAATTTGCTGGGAAGTGGCGGTGCGGTCCCCTACGGCACTGCGTAGGATCCTACGGTCTTGGCGTGCATCCGTGCGTCGTTGCGGTCCGGTCCCAGGTCGACGGGCACGTGCACCTTCCGCCGACCACTGGCGACAACATCGATGTACTGTGGAGACCTCACGCCCCACGTGTTGAGCAATTCGGCGGTACGTCCACCCGGCTTCCCGCATGCCCACTATACGCCCTCGCTCAAAGTCCGTCAACTGCACATACGGTTCACGTCCACGCTGTCGCGGCATGCTACCAGTGTTAAAGACTGCGATGGAGCTCCGTATGCCACGGCAAACTGGCTGACACTGACGGCGGCGGTGCACAAATGCTGCGCAGCTAGCGCCATTCGACGTCCAACACCGCGGTTCCTGGTGTGTCCGCTGTGCCGTGCGTGTGATCATTGCTTGTACAGCCCTCTCGCAGTGTCCGGAGCAAGTATGGTGGGTCTGACACACCGGTGTCAATGTGTTCTTTTTTCCATTACCAGGAGTGTATGTACCTATTGTAGTATATATAATGAGAGTGTGAAGTGAAATTGAAAGATGACAACTATTTCTGGTCAGACGAGAATATGGTATTCCAACAGCATCAGAAAATGGTACGAGAGCATGATTCGTTATGAATAGGAAGGTAGAGCAGATCTTGAGTTACTGAGAACAGTTCAGCAATATGTTTGTTTTCAGCAGAATCGACGGCAGACCGACATGGCAAAAAGCAGTTGGAAAGACTAGGATCTCGGACGGGTAATTCAGAACGTAAAGAGATGAAAATCTAATAGTGACTGCAAGGGCTTGTAGGGGAAGGAGTAGAAAAAAGGGTTACGAAAGAATATGGGCTTGGTAACAGAAATGACAGATGATAAAAACTAATTGAGTTCACTAGTAGTAGCGAATACGCTGTTCAAGAATCACAAGCGGAGGAGGTATACTTGGAAAAGGCCAGGAGATGCTATAAGATTTCTGTTAGGTTACATAACGGTCAGGCAGAGATAACCAGATATTGAACTGTAAGGGGTACCCAGGGGCAAATGTAGACTCATATCGCAGTTTGATAATGGTGAAGAGTATGCTCATGCTTAAGAGACTAGTAAGGAAGAATCGATGTGCAAAGAAGCGACACGGAAGTGCTAAGGAATGAAGAGATAGTCTTGAAGTTATGTGATGCTATACATATTGCGATAGTGAACAGCTCAGTAGGCAGTTCAGTTGAAGCAGGTTGTCTCCATATCCGTATACGTCCACACGCTTGATACCATTGTTAGATGACTATAAATTTGGCTTTAGGAAAGGTGAAGGTAGAAGAGAGGCAGTTCTGTCGTTACGGTTAATAATGAAAGGAAAGCTAAAGAAAACTCAAGACAGTTTCGTAGGATTTATCGACCTGGAGAAAGTATATCAGTGTTAAGATTTGCTGATGGCATTTCTGTCCTCAGTGAAAGTGAAGAGAAATAAAGGGATCTGTTGAATGGAATGTACAATCTAATGAGTACTAAATATGGATTGAAAGTAACTCGAAGGAAAACACAAGTAATGAGAAGTAGTAGAAACGAGAACAATGAAAAACTTAACATCATAAATGGTGATCACGAAGTAGATGAAGTTAAGGAATTCTGATACCTAGGCAGCAAAATAATCCAGGACGATCTGAGCAAGGACAACAGAATAAAACAGATTAGTACTGCCAAAAAGTTCATTCCTGGCCAAAAGAAGTCTACTAGTAACAAACACAGATCTTAAGTTGAAGAAGAAATTTCTGAGAATGTAATTTTACTGGATTTGCATCTGATCCAGACAGTGGACCGTAAAAACAATTTTTTACTTCATAGATCTGGGAACGATTCGCCAAAGGTGACTATGCCCCATTACCTTGATTTCAACTTAAGGATTACAGAGCGTTTGTTAAGTTTAAAAGATGAACAGCATTCTGAGGAAGGAGGTAAGGACTCAGCTCCTAAAGCAGGAGCAGTATTGCCCTCACAGTCAAGCTCGTCTATTGTAGCCCATTTTCCAGAAATGGTTGAGCTGAAAAGTAACTTGAAGCGTAAGAAAACCGGCTGCACGAAAAAAACCGTAATTAAATGGCAAATCGGTTCAGCTTTTGTCTGTTCTAACCTCGCACAGCAACTGTTCCTCTGAGTATCATCAGAAATTAATTCATAGTCGGTATGTGATACAAGTGACATCTGCCTAATTGCCTAATAAGACTGTATTTTGTTAACTACCAATAAAATACTTTGTTTTACACTTTTCACGTTCTTTTTGAAGCTTACTTACATGTCACCAAGAACCGGCGTCCATTGTAATGGACACTCCTAAAAATCATGACTGTTTTAAATTCTAAATTTTTTTGTGAATTCCCATGTGATATCTTCTGTTTAACAAGTGTATAAAATCTGTTTCTAATAAATTCGTGACAGTTGCCTTCAAGTCTCAGCGGGTCACTGCATCCAAATAGCTATACTAGTTAAAAGTACAGGTTTAAAAAAACAGGAGAGTAGAAACTTCACATTTCGTGGTTTGCATAGTCACTTATTGACTGCGATCTATTCGTGCAGAGTTCTTTGTGGCAACGTTCAAATATTCGGTTACACAATTGGCATTCATACTTTGCGTTTGGTTCAAGATACGTTGTGTTGTTGTAAATTAAATGGAAGCCATTGTCTGCCATTCCGCTAGTCACGTGTCCCATTACAAAGTTTTTATTTGTTGATCAGTGCCATAATATCCTAGAGGTACATATCCCCACCAGTATTTTAGTAACCTTTCGGAAGCGCAAGTGTTGGGTAGTATGAAGTTTGTCGGTAGATCTTCAGTAGGGAAAGGTTCTCTCGCCTGGAGGTATGCGAACCTGGGTCGCGTGGATATGCATACTCCCAATTCCACTGAAACCACAGCTCTAGCGTTGCTATTTTTTTTCTGTGAAATGTGGGCTGACGATTTCTTCACCGTTCGTCAGTATGGCGAGATTTTGGGTCTCAACAGTGTCATAGCTGTCTCTAGGTTGAGGGAACTAACGTTTTCTGTCTCGTAAAAAGCCATTACTGCTTTTTGTTACACGTTTTCTAAGACATTTTGCAATTCTTGACACGTAGGTATTTTGCACGTGGAACGACATTTTGTTCTCTCTCCCGTATGTACAGCTAGGTTAGCTGTGCCTTTTGTCCATTACTGAGCATTGTTTTTTTGTTTTTGCTATATTATTTTCGATAAGGAGAGAGAGGTTGTCTGAGATTCTTCTTTCATTCAATCGCAGTATCCTGTTTGTAATTCGTGTCAATATGTTATTTCTGTTTCCTCAAGGTTTTTTTCTTTTTTTTTTTTGTCACTAGCCTTATGTTGGTAAGGTCAACGGCTTTTGCGAAGACTATAAATACTACATAAAACTTTTCTCCCTGTTCAGTGGCTTCCCATACGCTCTTTTAGTAGGCATTTTGTTGAGGTCAAAGTTGATCTTCCTTTCCTGAATTGCATTTCCTTTTCTAGGAGGGATCTTCAAATGTTTATTTTATTATTTCCGTTACAATTTCTGCGATTATTTCGAAAGACAAGGTGTCTAATGCCACCCTTTTATTTTTTATGGTGTCTTCTTTCCCTTTATATATAATTTTTATATGTGCCTGTGGTATAGGATTAGCCTTTGCCTAGAAATAAAATGTTCCGGGCCCCGGTTTCGAACCTTGCTAACGCTAGAATTCTGAAAAAAAATTATCAGAAATTGCGGCCAAAGACTTCTGGCGTAAGAAGTCAGCGACGTCCTGCTAACGGCCTTGTCAAAGACGATGGAGAAGCAGTCAGATGTTCACTCTTTTGTTCAAATGTGTTTGAATTCCTAAGGGACCAAACTGCTGAGGTCATCGGACCCTAGACTTACACATTACTCAATCTAACTTAAACTAAAAACAACACACACCCACTCCCGAGGGAGGACGCGAACCTCCGGCGGGAGAGGCCGCGCAATCCATGACATGGCGCCCCCACCGCGCAGCCACTCCGCGCGGCTCACTCTTTTGTCCTTTGGGCGGAAAACTGCTCCTACAAGACGGAAGAGTCATAAATGATAGCGTAGAAGGCAATATAATCCACTGTACTAAAGACGCAGAAACGAATAACCACAAGATATGTGGCCGGTAATTGAAAAGTATTGTGATGGTATTTCCATTGGCAAAATAGTCAGGATTAGCCCCCCTTTCGATTCTTTGGGAGGGGACTGCAAGGGAGATTTGATCACAAGAAATAGAGTAGGGGCAAGAGTAAAACAAAGGGTTACCGGAGAATGTGGGCTTGATAGTGGGAACCACAAGATAAAAGGACTAATTGAGTTTTGCTATAAATTTCAAACAGTTATAGCGAATCACAAGAGGAGGAGGTATACTCGGAAAAGTCAGGGAGATATGGGAAGATTTCAATTACATTACATCATGAACACGCAGAGATTCCGAAATCCAAATATTGGATGGTAAGACTCAGTTAACAATGCAGTACTGATGAAGAGAAGACTGAAGTTTAAGAGAATTGTATCGATGAATCAATGTGGAAGGAGGTGGAGTACTGAAGTAATGAGAAATAATGAAACGCATTTGAAATTCGTTAAAGATGTGACAACTGCAATAAGAAATAACAAAGAATACACTTCAGTTGAAGTGTATTCTTCAATCATAGATGTTGGACAGAAAAACTAGAAACTAGGTGCACGGAAGATAAAAGCGAAGAAATTATGGAGAAGAGAAGAAATACTCCAGTTGATCAATGAAAGAAGAAAGTTCAAAGATGTTCAGGGACAAACAGGAATACAACAATTAAAATAACTTATGAATGAAATAAATAGAAGTTCAGGGAAGTCAAGGCAAAATTAAAGAATACAATGTGGATTCCACTGTTAAACGCGGAGGAGATAGTGGATAATTGGAAAGAGTTCATCGAAGGCCTCTATGATAGGACGAATTGTTTGATGTGACAGAAGAAGAAATTGTAGAGGATGTGAAAGAGATGAAGGATTCGTATAAAATAATTTGAAAGAGCTTTGGAAGTCTTATGATCAAATAAGGCGGACGCTACAGATAACATACCATCGAAACTTCTAAAATCGTTGGAGGACATGGCAACTACAGCAGGCATTGCCTGTAGGGGGAGCGACTATTAAACCATGTTTTTGAAAACAGTGACAAGTCGCACTTTGTACTTTTTTATTTAGCGGTACTTCTCTTCAAATGAACAGGAGCATCAGAACATGAAGTTACAACTGGCTAATAGCAATAAAGATTGTTTTTACAGTTGGGTGGCAGCTCTAAAGATTAAACTGGCTGCGCTGTAGTAAAACGGTTAAAGTACGTTTAAAGTGCAGTAGAAAATTATAAGATTGACAGCGTCAATCTTTGGCGTGGTCAGTGTCTTAAATGAAACGCTTTAAAACTGAAGCAAGACTGAAGAAAAGACAGGACTCTTTCATAGGATTTGTTAGTGTGGAAAAAGCGTTCGAAAATATAAAATTCTGTAAGATGTTCGAAATTCTCAGAAAAATAAGAGTAAGGACTGGGGAAAGACGGGTAAAATGCGATATGCACAAGAAGCAAGAAGGAACAACAGGACTGGATTTTTTCTATGTTCATTCATTCGATTGATGGTCTGCAGTATTTCGTGAGTTGATTTGCGTAATAAAACGACAGGCTGCAGGAGTCTTATTACGTCAAACAAATGGAAGACCAAGAACGAAGTACTCGGACTAAAAAGGGTGTAGGACAAGGATGTAACCTTTCGCGCCCTCTGTTCAGCCTGTACATCGAAGAAAAAAAGACGGAAGTAAAACAAAGGTTTAAGCGTGAGATCAACGACAAGATTCGCTGGTGACATTTCTATCCTCAGTGAAGGTGAAAAAGAATTACAGGATCTGCTGAATAGAATGAACACTGTAACGAGTACCGAATATGGATTGAGAGTAAATCGAAGAAAGATAAAAGTAAAGCGAAATGGTGGAAATGAGAACAGCGCAGAGGTTAAAATCAAAACTGGTGATCACAAAGTGACGAAGTGAAGGAATACTGCCGCCTTCGAAGACACGACGGACGATGGAAGGAAGCCGTACGAAGCAGGCAAGCACTGGTGGAAAGAGTATTTCCGGCCAAGAGAAGTCTACTGTTAGCAAACATAGGCTATAATTTGGGGAAGAAATTACTGAGAATGTACGTTTGCAGCTCCTCAGCGTTGAACAGTGGAATCCGCATGGTACTCTTAATTTTGCAACCGTAGACTTTTTGTTTTGCATAGTAGTGAGTCATGAACTGTGGGAAAAGCGGAACGGAAGAGAATAAGGCGTTTGAGATGTTGTGTTACAAATGAACGTTGGTAAGCAAGTGGCAGAGTGGTTCTAGGCGCTTCAGTTCGGAACTGCGCGACTGCTACGGTCGCAGGTTCGAATCATGCCTCGGGCATGGATGTGTGTGATGTCCTTAGGTTAGTTAGGTTTAAGTAGTTCTAAGTTCTAGCGGACTGATGACCTCAGATGTTTGTGCTCAGAGCCATTTGAGCCATTTTGGTAAGTAAGGATACTGATAAGATAAGGAATGACAAGGTTTTCCGTAGAATCGGCGAAGGAATATGTGGACAACACTGACAAGAAGAGGGGACAGAATGATACGAGATGCGTTAAGACCTCAAGGAGTCATTTCCATGGCGGCAGGATAGAAAAATACTTCACGCTTTTATTATTTTTACAGTCGATTGTCTCCAGTCTCCATTTTTCTGATGTTGGCAATGGCATATTTTATAGTTTTGCTATAGCGCCTGCGGGACCTACAACTTTTTTTGTTCTGGACGCTGTAAATGGCATCTTTGACCTGTAGCTAAAGGAGCCGATTTTGAAGTTGTTTGCTGCAGAGTCTCCTGTTTTGCTTCAATTTTGCATTTTATTCCCTCCTTGATTAGTGTATTGTCGACGTGTGTCCCCCATTCCTTTATATACCTGTAATATGTTTCGACTCTTTTCCTGAGTAGTGCAAAGTACGGGTCTCTTGTGGTTTATCCACAAGACTCTTTCCTTCTCTTTCCTAGAATGTTCTCTTCTTTTCTTTTATAGTTTTCTTGTAGGCGTGACAGTTTGCCATGTAAGTTCTGAGTATGGTTATCTGCGTATCTTCTGAGCTTGTGTAGGGTAACTTTCCGTGTTGAACCACTGTTTCGCTGGTTTTTTAATACTGTGGTTGGCGACTTGTCTCAGGAGTTCTCCTAGTGCTTGTGTTGCTTCGGCTAGACGTTCGTTACATATTAGCGACTCAATTTGATTTAACTTTTCTGATTTTGCTTCCACTTTCCCAATCTCTGTTACTCTTGAAGGAGCTTGTTCATTCTCTACTGGCTTTCTCCTTGGATGCGTGTATCCACGCCCAATGGGTGTGGTTTGAATAGTATGACTCAAACATCAGATAAATATGTCCACTACCAACGTATTTTGGTATACTTCATGTTTTTAAAACGAAAAGACAAGCAAAACTGTCTTTTAGCTTTTCATATTATTCTTAACTTACCGTGCATTATTACCATTATCTCATTACCACTGTAGTCTTCACGAACTCTTTTGAGGAGCAAGTAGCTGAAATGGATAACATGGACGAGGCTTGCACAATGTATAACACTCCTGTCTGCTACTGCTATACCATAACCTCAAAACTGGAGGCAATTTGCAAAACAGAATTATTTTGTTGGAGTAATAATGGTATAAAGCAACAGAGAAGTGCTACCCCTGAGAGGAATTTTGTTAAGCTGACCGTGTTGTACCTAACGGAGGTGGCTTATCGGAAATGAAAGTCAGAATTACGTAAATATTTGAACAGTACGAACAAAATTTTGCCTATCTGCACTGTTTAACTGATAAAGAAAACGGTCGCCAGCCTAACTAGGCAAGAGAATGATTAACATTCTCGTTTAAGAAAGGAGGTATAAGTAACTATAATGGATAAACACAACCTTTACTTTGTCACACGCGAGTGCAGTGAAATCTGACACATACATATATTTACGGTAAGATTGAAACCAACAGTTAGAGCAGCACAAACTATTTGCAAAATTATAACAGATACCGAAACACACTATTACTTTCAGGGCTTACATAAAGTGAATGGTCTTTATAACATTACTATTAATATGCACTTCTAATACACAAGAGATACAAACTCTTAGTAAACATGAGTATATAACGTTTCACAACTGCAGCTTTCTACTTTTACTACAGTGAGACACAAAATTAACATATATGTAAGATACTGACTCACCTTCTGCCATTTACAAAAGGCAGTAATGTGATCATTTACTAAGCAAAACTTTATAAGCCTCAGTCTTAAGAACTTTTAATTTGAAGTTGGCAACAACACATTAATAAGCAGTTTTACTAGCCAAATTATTTTCAGCAAGCATCATTGACTTTAACTCACTCTTTTGCCACATTAACTTTAACTTTCTCTTTACTATGTTCAAGAGGCATTGATTAGAAAAGAAACACTGGTTTTTAATGTTCTTTCAGTAGGGACACTTGGTAATCACTTTAGTTCAAACGGATAGGAACCTGAGAGGTGTAATGATAAGGAAAAAATCAAGGTAGGTACATAAATTCAGATATAAATTACCTTATATTTGAGTACACTAACACATCCATTAAGCTGATACTTCACTGTACATCATTGTAGTATTCCGATACAATGATTGCGCATTGTGCTGGCAACTGCATGTTGTTAGGTGAAATTGCAGGTAGAATAGCTAGACTCTGTCGTTTCTTGATGGCGATGATAGATACAAATTCCAGAATAGTTCCAGCTATTTATCCATCCATCCGAGGCATTGGAAAGTAGCAGAAAAAGCCTCTCTCGGAACCAGCACAATATGCATCTTTTACATGGCAGTGCACGGACTCGTAGCTCGTCCCTGACTCGTAGCTCATCTTGTCCCCGACTGACTATCAGTTCCACCTTTCCTACCTAGGCCAACCACAATTTGCGCGCGCTACACAGTTCCGTTCCCGAGGGGAACCACAACAACTTTTACATACACAATAACTAAGAACCCTAAGTGAGGATCAGCAATTCACATAACAGTAACCAAATACATTAAATAAAACAGAACATTTGCACATATTGACATTTCTATCAAAAATTATTCACACAAAATTACAATTATATACAGTAAGTTTTGTTTCCTCCAAATGGGACAAAGAGTTTAAATGAAAGATATGCTACACAGCATAGAACCAAACCATGACATCAAAGTTTGTATAAAGAAAGCAGTACACAATTTTGTGTTATCGATTCAAACACATTTACAGAAGATCAACAATGTAACATTAAATAAAACAAAAGCAAAATAAATTAGTAATTAGAGCTATGGTGTTACAAATGTTTCGCACCATAGGAAGAATATTACCTGCCGGCCACTCCTAATCTTTACGGATATGAGAGAAAGACATTTTGTACAAAGATTCATTGTAATCATTTGGTAATTATAGAGAGACTGTATGCCATTGGATGTTGTCTACTATTAGAAGTTCTCTTAATAAGACGAGACATCCTGCATCTTTCAGAGGCTGTTACCAAAAAAACTGACCCAAACTGGTTTGACTGATATAATTAGAACTGGTAAACTATGTGAGTTCTCACGATTAACTAGGGACAGAGAAGTCTAAGTAGATAAGGCCGCTTATGTCCAGACACGTGTAATGTTCGGTAAATGCAGAGCGACGTTTAGGGGCTGTCTGGCTGAGTGCTTACGGATGTTTCAGCACAACATCCATTCACTTCGTCTACATGTAACACACGTTTACGTAAATGTCAACGTTTCCCTCTTCTTTATTTTTAATTACTATTGTAAGATCTAAACTGCAGAGTTGGGATATTATCAAGCATGAATATTGTTGAGATCCGAAGGCGGACGTTCAATCAACTGTAATGATTAGCATCTGCTTTGCGACGCACTGCGACCTTCCAATAAACAATATACTCTTTTTAGTTGCCGATATTTCCAAAACCATATATCAGCCACTGCTGAGTTTTATTTAATGTCTTAGTACGCAGTCGCAAGTAAGATAACATGGCGAATATAAGGGATACGAGTGTCTACTCAGTCCTAGATATTTGTACAGACAGTTTTGTAGCCGCCCGCATCTCGTGGTCGTGCGGTAGCGTTCTCGCTTCCCACGCCCGGGTTCCCGGGTTCGATTCCCGGCGGGGTCAGGGATTTTCTCTGCCTCGTGATGGCTGGGTGTTGCGTGCTGTCCTTAGGTTAGTTAGGTTTAAGTAGTTCTCAGTTCTAGGGGACTGATGACCTAAGATGTTAAGTCCCATAGTGCTCAGAGCCATTTGAACCAGTTTTGTAGCCGTGACAAAAATGAACATTTCAAAAAGTGGGAAAAAGAGTAAGGTAGGAATAAAAGAAATATCACTACACGTAACGTATACTTAAAAGATGAAGAATGGTCTGTCAAGCAATAGAAAACTGACTATCCCCTCCTTATTCATTGATGAATACCACTCTCCCTTCTCTGATAACTTCGTGCGGTACTAGGCTTCATTCATTCCATATCTGTAGAAATAGTTTACCCGTAGATTACTCTGAGGTTGGGGCATCCGCTGCTGTGGTACTACATTTTTTTGCGAGTACAGCGCAAACCGCTGTACTTTGAACCAATTTTATTTAGGCAGTATCGGTTTCGTGGTTTATTGTCGGGTTCTTATAAACATTAGCACCTGATGAACAACACGGTGGAGAATAGAGGCCGCGCGGGATTAGCCGAGCTGTCTGAGGCGCTGCAGTCATGGACTGTGCGGCTGGTCCCGGGGGAGGTTCGAATCCTCCCTCGGGCATGGGTGTGTATGTTTGTCCTTAGGATAATTTAGGTTAAGTAGTCTTTAAGCTTAGGGACTGATGACCTTAGCACAAAAAAATTGTTCAAATGGCTCTGAGCACTATGGGACTCAACATCTGAGGTCATCAGTCCCCTAGAACTTTGGAACTACTTAAACCTAACTAACCTAAGGACATCACACACATCCATGCCCGAGGCAGGATTCGAAACTGCGACCGTAGCGGACGCGCGGTTCCAGACTGAAGCGTCTAGAACCGCTCGGCCACCATGGCCGACAGCTTAGCACACACACATTTTTTGGAGAATAGAGAATGCCCAACATTCATAGTTAAAACCGTAATGTCCACAGGTCGGATAGTCGACGAATAAATTGGGGGGCAACGGAAAACGTCAGCCGGCTTGGGTGGGCGAGCGGTTCTATGCGCTACAGTCTGGAACCGCGCGACTGCTACGCTCGCAGGTTCGAATCCTGCCTCGGCCATGGGTGTGTGTGATGTCCTTAGGTTAGTTAGGTTTAGGTAGTTCTAAGTTCTAGGGGACTGATGACCTCAGAAGTTAAGTCCCGTAGTGCTCAGAGCCATTTTTTTGGAAAACGCTAGCATCTACATCTACATCTACATCCATACTTCGCAAGCCACCTGACAGTGTGTGGCGGAGGGTACCATGAGTACCTCTATCGGTTCTCCCTTCTATTCCAGTCTCGTATTGTTCGTGGAAAGAAGGGTTGTCGGTATGCCTCTGTGTGGGCTCTAATCTCTCTGATTTTATCCTCATGGTCTCTTCGCGAGATATACGTAGGAGGGAGCAATATACTGCCTGAGTCCTCGGTGAAGGTATGTTCTTGAAACTTCAACAAAAGCCCGTACCGAGCTACTGAGCGTCTCTCCTGCAGAGTCTTCCACTGGAATTTATCTATCATCTCCGTAACGCTTTTGCGATTACTAAAGGATCCTGTAACGAAGCGCGCTGCTCTCCGTTAGATCTTCTCTTCTGTCAACCCTATCTGGTACGGATCCCACACTGCTGAACAGTATTCAAGCAGTGGGCGAACAAGCGTACTGTAACTTACTTCCTTTGTTTTCGGATTGCATTTCCTTAGGATTCTTCCAATGAATCTCAGTCTGGCATCTGCTTTACTGACGATCAACTTTAAATGATCATTCCATTTTAAATCACTCCTAATGCGTACTCCCAGATAATTTATGGAATTAACTCCTTCCAGTTGCTGACCTGCTATATTGCAGCTAAATGATAAGGGATCTTTCTTTCTATGTATTTGTGGTGTCACCGCCAGACACCACACTTGCTAGGTGGTAGCCTTTAAATCGGCCGCGGTCCGTTAGTATACGTCGGACCCGCGTGTCGACACTATCAGTGATTGCAGACCGAGCGCCGCCACACTGCAGGTCTAGATTGACTTCCTAGCACTCACCCCAGTTGTACAACCGACTTTGCTAGCGATGGTTCACTGACAAAATACACTCTCATTTGACGAGACGATAGTTAGCATAGCCTTCAGCTACATCATTTGCTATGACCTAGCAAGGCGCCATTACCAGTTACTATTGATACTGAATCATGTACAATCATGAGCGACGTTCACCATTAATGGATTAAAGTTAATTATTCACCAGCGACGTCCGTTTTTCTAAATTCTAATTTCCTTGTCCTGTTCCAGACCTCACGCCAGCCTGCGTGAGCTAAACCGCGTGCCTTTCAGCTTCCTCTAATAATATGGTGTTGGCTCTCCTGCCAACCCACAACATTGGCGACGAGGCCACACCGCGTTCGTAACTATACTGCCCTGATTTACGTGTGTAATGGCTTCGCCACCATCTCCACATGCACTGTCCGAATTTTATCGCTTACAGAATCAGCAGACGCACACCTTACTGGATGCCCTTGGACAGCTCGTCCAGGGTCAACGTGCGCTGCCACACGATGCAGCAGCTGCCGCTCCACCGCTAACGCAGCCACAAAACGCAGTTGCACCAACTTTTCGTCCTTTTGATGCGGCACTGGAAAGCTGGACAGAGTGGTCGCGCCAATTAGGATTCCATCTCGCCGCCTACAGAATTCGAGGTAACGAGCGGCAGCCTTGTTTGTTATCCTCCGTAGAGGTGCACACGTACCATGTGATAGTCAAATTATTTCCCCGACGTTATGTAGCAACTCTGTCCTACGAAGAAATTTTGTCTGCATTAGATGCATATTTCAAAGAATCAGTCAATGTAGTTGCGAAAAGGTATACCTTCTTTCATACAAAACGTACGGTAGGTCAGACTAATCAGGAGTGGGTTGCAACCTTGCAAGGCCTTACTAGGGATTGTGCTTTTGAGTGTCAATGTGGACTCCCTTATTCAGATACTATGGTAAGTGATGCAATTGCACAGAACATTTCTGATGTTCATATACGGGAACAGATTTTGAAACTAGTCAATCCTTCCCTTCAACAAGTGATGGACATATTGGATCGACAGGACACACTTGACTTTGCTCAGGAATCATTTGAAACTTCGCCACCCATGTGTCAGGTTAACTGGCCCGTCAGGCGAGCTGCACGGAACGGTAAACAGTCCTAGCGCCCGGCCGCACCACTGCCACCAGGATCTCAGCTACGTGTGCCGCGCCGGCAAGCAAATGCAGTGCTAAAATCATGCCCGCCTTGTGCTACTAGGCATTCGCGTGAGAATTGCCCGTCACACCAAGCTATTTGCTTTTACTGTAATAAAAAAGGACATGTTCAAAGTGTTTGCCAGAAAAAGCTCAGATCAGAATCTCAAAACCATTCCAGGCCCTTTGCTTCACACCAGAATCGGAATCTAACCAAGGATACTAAGGCTCGCGACACTTCGCCCATGGAAATTCATATAGTTCATGCCACTCTGCCCAGTGCCACTCTCTCTATCAGTGACTGTATTCGTCCCACATATATTGTGTGTCGACATCGCCGGAACTCCCGTCAAGTCGCAAGTGATTTTGTACCAGTGTCAGTTCACGTTGCACGAGGCAGTCACTCTTCTCGTCAGCACGACAATAAACTTTTTGTGGACTTGGACATTAACAGCAAAGTGATACCATTCCAGCTCGATACCGGGGCTGCAGTTTCATTGCTCAATCAAGACACTTAGAAACTGCTGGGCACACCTCCATTGCGTGCCGCAAATGTTACGTTAAGTACCTATTCAGGTCACGAGCTCCCTGTGTTAGGACAGTGCAGCCTTCTTGCAACATACAAGGGACAAACAAAACTTGCGTCATTTTACGTCCTTCATTCCTCTTCTGCAGAGAACTTGTTTGGTTTCGACTTATTTCAGTTATTTAACTTGTCTATAGTAAATCAGGTCCTATCAGTGAACCAAACTGTGCCTTCAGAAAGTGTTTCTCGTCTCTGTGAAGAATTTGCAGACATTTTTCCACCGGGCCTCGGTTGCGCTAAGAACTATATAGCACATTTGGAACTGAAAGTAAACGAGCAATCAAAATTTTTCAGAGCGCGCAATGTTCCCCACGCACTGCGTGATGAGGTCGCAAAAACATTACACGATTTGGAATCACAAGGTGTAATTGAACGTGTGCAGGCTTCTCTCTTGGGTTCACCCTTAGTAATTTTGCCAAAACCTTCCGGAAAATTGAGACTTTGTGTGGGCTTCAAGGCAACAGTGAATCCACAAGTAGTGACTGCCACTTTTCCTTTACACCGCCCGGAAGATCTTTTTGAGAAACTGTGCCCGGGTAAATATTTTTCGAAGTTGGACCTAGCAGATGTGTACTTGCAAATACCGGTGGACGAAGAATCCCAGCGCGTTTTGGTGGTTAACACGCATCTTGGTTTGTATCGATTTAAACGGCTGCCTTTCGGGTGTGCATCCGCCCCTGCATTGTTTCAGCAATATCTACAAACTGTTTGTGCGTCGGTCCCTACTGCAGCAAACTATCTGGACGATATTGTGATCTCCGGACAGACGGAAGATGAACATTTAGCCAATCTCAGAACGTTATTTTAGGTCTTGCGACTAAATGGTCTTCGCTTGCGGAAGGACAAATGTGTGTTTTTTGCTCGTGACTTACCCTATCTGGGTTATGTACTCAATGCCCAAGGCATACATCCCAGTCCAGAGCACCTCCGGGCCATACAAGACTTGCCTTCGCCGCAGAATTTGAAGCAGCTACTGAGTGTGCTGGGCAAAATTCACTATTACCATCGCTATGTTCCCCACGCCTCTTCCATTTCAGCTCAACTTCATCGCTTACGCCGTAAAGGTGTGGCGTTCGTCTGGACGACGGAATGTTAACGCGCCTTTCGCCAGTTGAAATCGGCGTTGCTTTCTAATACTTGCCTTACGCCATTCGATCCCGAGAAGCCCTTTTGGTGATGGTGGATGCATCGGATTTCGGGATCGGTGCTGTGCTTGCGCACAAATATGGTTCGCATGACCGCCTATTGCCTTTGCGTCCAAATTGCTCTCGTCTGCGCAACGAAATTATTCACAGATCGAGATAGAGGCATTGGCTCTCGTATTTGGTGTTACAAAGTTTCATAATTTCTTGTATGGTCGTCACTTTACCATCATCACAGACCACAAACCTTTGACATCGCTTTTTCATCCGACCAAGCCTGTACCTCCACGTACAGTGCAGGAATTCATTCGCTGGTCTATTTTCCTCTCGCAGTACCACTACGATATCTTGTATCGGTCCACTGCTAAGCACGGAAACGCCGCGATGCGTTGTCCCGTTTGCCTGTTGCTGAGGATAGAGCATTCGATTCCTCCGAACTTGCTTGCATGTTCATTGATTCGGAAACCGATGACGTGGTCGAATCGTTTCCGATTGATTTTCGTCGTGTAGCTACACCCACAGCTGCCGACCCTGTCCTTGCTACCGTTCTGCGTTTTGTTGCTACGCTATGGCCCTTGTCAAAGTCACGGATCGGGGATCCGTTGGTTCGCCGATCTTTTGCTCACAAGGAGAGACTTTTTGTACGACGTGGTGTTTTGCTGTTGCGTTCTGATAATGATCAGTCCAGGGTCGTGGTCCCACGTCCGTTACAGTCCTCTGTCTTAAGGCTTCTCCACCAAGGACTTTAGGATTATAGTGAGAACGAAACAACTTGCTCGTCAGCACTGTACTTGGTTCGGAATCGATGCCGCGATTACGAATATGTGCTCCTCTTGCATGTTTGTGCCGAACAACAATCAGCACCACTGCGGAAATTCTTTCCATGGCCAAAAGCCACTTCCCCTTGGCAACGCTTACACATCGATTTTGCTGGTCCATTCTGGAATGCTCGATGGTTGGTTGTGGTAGATTCATTCAGTAATTTTCCTTTTGTTGTCCGAATGTCTTCCACGACGTCATTTGCCACCATCCAAGCGTTTTCTGCTATCTTTTGCATTGAAGGTCTTCCACAGACTATTGTTTCCGACAATGGCCCACAATTCATGTCCGCAGTATTTCAGTCATTCTGCAAGGCCAATGTTATTCAACATCTGACGTCCGCGCCGTTTTCGCCACAGTCAAACGGTGCCGCTGAACGATTGGTCGGGACTATCAAGTCACAGATGTTGAAGTTGAAAGAGTCGCACTCTTGGGAGGACGCGTTAGTGCTCTTTTTGTCCTGGTATCGCCCTCAGCCCCGAGATGGTCGCTCGCCGGCTGAGTTGCTCCACAGTCGCCCTCATCGAACCTTGATGTCTTTGCTATGTCCGCCGCATCAGTTTCCTGTGCAGCGGCAGACACCTGCTTTTGCCCCAGGCGACGTTGTCCACTACCGCCATTATCGAGGTTCACGGCGTTGGCTCGCAGGGCGCATTCTCCGCTGCCTCGGCCGCGCTATGTATCTGGTTTTGGGGACCTCTGGTGACGTGCGTCGGCATCTCAATCAGCTGCGCCTCTGTCGTCGCACGGGATCTGCCGCTCCCCGTCTGCTTTCAGTGACGGTGCCGTCCGGTCAGCGCCCTGGGGACCCATCTACTGGCTCGCCTCAGCCCCAGGTGTTACCGACGCTGCCTTCCATTTTGCCCCATGGCGACCCGCCACCACCGCCGACGCCACCTGTTCTCCCGCCGGCGACGCCCGCAGTGGACGCGTCGCTTCAACCGCCGAGCGCCTCCCTGGGTCACGCGCCGCCGATCGCTTCCAGTGACCAGTTGTCCTCCGACATGGAACTCTTGCCCGCTCCGGACCCTATGTCGTCTTCGCCCGTCGGGTGCCCCGGCCTGATGGAAGTCGACCCTTCGGCCCCTCCTGTCTCTCTGAGGGCGCATACACCGCATGTTGGCGTGCACCCTGGAGCAGGTTTTCAGGCGTTTCCTAGCTCCCCGTGGTCCGAATGGCAGGGTGCGGGTGGCACAGCCTCGCCTGTTGTTAGGCTCCCCACCTCGTCGCATACGTCAACATGGGATCCTCCCCACGGCGGGCGGAAGCCTTATGCCACAACCGTACGCCGATTTGCGGGGGAGGAATGTGGTGTCACCGCCAGACACCACACTTGCTAGGTGGTAGCCTTTAAATCGGCTGCGGTCCGTTAGTATACGTCGGACCCGCGTGTCGCCACTATCAGTGATTGCAGACCGAGCGCCGCCACATGGCAGGTCTAGAGAGACTTCCTAACACTCGCCCCAGTTGTACAACCGACTTTGCTAGCGATGGCTCACTGACAAAATACGCTCTCATTTGCCGAGACGATAGTTAGCATAGCCTTCAGCTACGTCATTTGCTACGACCTAGCAAGGCGCCATTACCAGTTACTATTGAGATTATTAATAATGTACCGTCAAGAGCGACGCTCATCATTAATGGATTAAAGTTAAGTATTCCACCAGCGACGTCCGTTATTCTAAAGTTTAGTCTCCTTGTCCTGTTCCAGACCTCACGCCAGCCTGCGTGAGCTAAAACGCGTGCCTTTCGGCTTCCTCTAATAATACGGTGTTGGCTCTCCTGCCAACCCACAACAGTATTCGCAGGGCATTACACTTGTCTACATTGAGATTCAATTGCCATTCCTTGCACCATGCGTCAATTCACTACAGATCCCCAGTACAATTTTACATTGTTACAACCTCTCGATATACCACAGCATCATCCGCAAAAAGCCTCAGTGAACTTCCGATGTCATCCACAAGGTCGTGGAAGCCGCGGTGGCCGTGCGGTTCTGGCGCTGCAGTCCGGAACCGCGGGACTGCTACGGTCGCAGTTTCAAATCCTGCCTCGGGCATGGGTGTGTGTGATGTCCTTAGGTTAGTTAGGTTTAAGTAGTTCTAAGTTGTAGGGGACTTATGACCTAAGATGTTGAGTCCCATAGTACTCAGAGCCATTTGAACCATTTGAACCACAAGGTCATTTACGTATAATGTGAATAGCAACGGTCCTATGACACTCCCCTGCGGCAAACCTGAAATCACCTTTACTTCGGAAGACTTCTCTCCACTGAGAATGACATGCTGCGTTCTGTTATCTAGGAACTCTTCAATCCAATCACACAATTTGTCTGATAGTCCACATGCTCTTACTTTGTTCATTAAACGACTGTGGGGGAACTGTATCGAACGCCTTGCGGAAGTCAAGAAACACGACATCTGTCTGGGAACCCGTGTGTATGGCCCTCTTAGTCTCGACGAATAGCGCGAGCTGGGTTTCACACGATTGCATATAAACATCGACAATCCGGCCTACAGGATTTATTGTTTTAAGTATGAAGTTGGGGCCTTCTGCATTCTCCGGTGTGTTGTCTACCTTGTTTTAATGTTTAAATACACCTGATGATGTGGCTATAAGTCGATAGTAGCTCAATCAATCTGATTTAAAATACAGCTGTTTGAGGATTTATTGCCAAAAAGAGGCACAGTGTCATTTGACACAACAATATGGCCGTCCTGTGATTAGAGTGACTGCTCTCGGCATTATGTCTTGATCTGTCGTGTAAATCTTCATCCTCTTAATGTGCGAGAAGGACTCACATGAAAAGAAATCAATCAAATTTCAGATAATATCTGGAAATCATTGTTTTAGTGCTAGGCGCACTCAGGAACCATTAAAAAAGTGCCAAAGGTTTTATATTGTACTCGCAGCACAGAGAAAACTTAAATTTATAAACACTGTGTTCTGACGTGGTAATAAATCACAATAAATATTTTTCACCTGTGTTACTGACCCATGAACACATCGAACCATGGACTGTCTACTATCTGCGAAGGTCCCACGCTGCGTCTAAATGGTTTACCGGTCATCCATGCTGGGTTTCTGGTGTAACTCATCGATTTTCCTGCGCATTAATGCAGTGAACAAGTTAAGGTGAGAGTCTGTCAAACTAAATGTGATTGTTATTCAGTGTGTTCAGTATAACACACAAATAGGGATTTCATAACGTGATCTGCTACACACCTGTCAATACGCTATTAGAGAGAGTTTCTCTCAAAACAAACTAGACCATGGCCATTTGGGCTAAGAAAAAGGCGAATACAGATAAGATTACATTACAATTTACTCTATTTATCATATACGCAGTACATTAGACAATAGCAGTGCGTATGTTTGACATCTCCTGCTGGCTCGTCAGACATGCCGTTCTAATTTATTACTTATTTCCTACTAAATCTATTTGCAGCATATTTTCCAGACAGTATACACATATACACTTAATGTGCCTGCAAAACTACTTCGATGTAAAACACGTAGTTTACGAGATATGTCATAATCACTGAGATAGAGCACATAAGCAGTCGTCAGCACCTTACTTAGAAAGTGACTTGACGTCACTTAGTTCCAGTGAGATGGACGTAAAGGAATTATGGGCAAAGTTTAAACATATTTTAAATAGTCGTTTGGAGAACTAAGTGCCTAGTAAGTGGACTACGGCAGAAGAAAATCCACCATGGTTTAACAACGAAATTCGGAACGTGCTAGGGAAGCAAAGACTATTGCACTCTCTGTCCAAAATACGAAGCATAAACGACGATAGATAAAGGCTGAAAGAGGTTCGTGCGCCTGTGGAACGATCTATATGCGATGCGTACAACTGCTACGGTCACACCTTAGCAAAAGATCTGGCCGAGGACCCCAGAAAATTCTGGTCCTATGAGAAATCGCTAAGAGGGTCTAAGTCTTCCATCCAGTCAGCCATTGACCAATGTGGTGTGGCATTCGAAGCTAGCAAAATGAAAGACAAAGTCTTAAATTTCGTGTTTAAGAAATAGTTATGGCAGGAGAATAGTACAAATCTACCGTCGTTTGGCCGCTGAGCAGACCCTCGTATGGATAACGTAGTAATAATTGCCCATAGCGTAAGGAAGTAACTAAAAAGAATTGGAAACAAGTGAGTCTCCGCGTCCGTATGGAATTCCAGTTCAGTTTTAGAAAGACTACGTTGCACCACTGGCCCCTTACCTACCTTCCATTTATCGTGAATTTCTCGCCCAGTGCAAAGTCCCAAGCGACTGGAAATAAGCGCAGGTGACTCCTGTATATAAGAAGGTTAAAGAAACGACCAGAAAAATTACAGACCAATATTCCTATCATCAGGTTGCTACATAATCCTTGGACATATCCTCAGTTAGAATACAATAATTTTTCTAGAAACTGACAAGCTTATGTCCACGAATCAGCACCGTTTTAGAAAGCATCGCTCGTGCGAAACTCAGCTTCCGCTTTCCTCCCACGAGACCTTGCGAACTGCAGATGAAGGACTTAGGCAGAGTGAATATTTCTATATTTCCGGAAAGCATTTGCCACGGTACCCTACTGCAGACTGCCAACGAAAGTACGGGCATATGGAATAGGTTCCCTGATATGTGGGTCGCTCTAAGACTTCTGAAATAATAGGACCCAGTATGTTGTTCTCGGCAGCGAGTTTTCGTCAGAGACAAGGGAATAGTCAGGAGTGCTCCAGGGAAGTTTGATTGTTCCGCTATTATTTTCTGTATACGTAAACGATCTGGCGCAGATGGTGGGCAGCCATCTGCGGTTGTTTGCTGACGATACCGTGGGTACAGTAAGGTGTCGACGTTGAGTGGCTGTAGGGAGATACAAGACGACTTAGACCAAATTTACAGTTAGTGCGACGAATAGCAGCTAGCCCTAAATGTGGAAAAATGTAAGTTAATGCGGGTGAGTAGGAAGAAGACACCTGTGATGTTAGGATACAGTGTTGCTAGTGTCCAGCTTGACACAGTCAAGTCGTTTAAATATCTGGGAGTAAAGTCGCAAAACGATGCGAGATGGAATGAGAATGTGAGGGTTGTGGTTTATTGGGAGAATTTTAGGAAAGGGTGGTTCATCAGTAAAGGAGACCAATGACAGGAAGCTAGTTACCTATTCTTGAGTATTGCTCGGGTGTTCGGGTCGGATTAAAGGAAGATAACTAAGCTATTCAGAGGCGCGCCTTTGCATTTGTTACCGGTAGGTTGGAACAACACTTAAGCATTACGGAAATACTTCGGGAACTCAAATGGAATTTCTTAGAGAGAATGCGACATTCTTTTGCGGAACAGTACTGGGAAAATTTAGAGCACCGGTATTTCAAACTGTCTGCAGAATGAACGTACATTTCGCGTAAGACTCACTAAAATAAGATACGAGAAATTAGGGCTCAAACGGAGGCATATTGACAGTCGTTTATCCCTAGCTATATTTGGGAGTGGAACAGGAAAAGAAATGACTAGTAGTGAAGTCACATCAATAGGTGACGTTCCAGATTCGTATTTCTTCACTAACAACTCTATTTGTGGCACATTTCATAGACAGCATCCACATATACTACTGAGTGTATTTACAACTATACGAGAGAAGTAAAGTTGCTACTCACCATATAGCGCAACTTGCACACACGTCTGCAGTGTCAGAAGCTGAAACTACCTCTGTGAGACTGCAGACGTGTGTGCAAGTTGCGCCTGCGTGAGTGTGTATGTGCGTGTGTGTATGTGTGCCTACTGCTGACAAAGGCCTTGATGGCCGAAAGCTATGATTGTGTGAATCTTTTTATTTTGCCTATCGCGACTCAGCATCTCTGCTATATGGTCAGTAGCAAACTTTCCTTCTATCGTATTGTTACATTCCATCCTGGATTTTCCATTGTTTGAATGTATTTACAAAATTGTATTGTTGTACGACGTACGTTTCAGTAAATATGTCATAAACAACGAGTGCTTAAAGAACTAGGTTTTCTTAAGACAGAACGCAAGCTATGCAGACTACACTCACTCAGTGTGTATAATGAGGGCAACATGCTTGAGACAGCAGAGGCTGAAAATACCGCTTGCGTTGTGAGGTTCTTTTTATTTAAAACAGACCGATTTCGGGCTCTTACACGCCATTTCATCAGATGTTACAACTTTGAGCGCCGAGGTGGACGAGTACACAACGCTGTGCATCACCAGCGACCACAACAGAGCACGGTGGCACGCCGCGCCTTGAACTCGTCCAACGCGGCTCCCGGGATCACTGCTCAAAGTTGTAACATCTGATGAAATGGCGAGAACCTCACAACGCAAGCGGTATTTTCAACCTCTGTCATAACGCTCAGTTTCGAATGTTCCTCCGACAAGATTATTTATATCTGAAACACAATTTCAGACCTTATCTAAGCATTTTCTCGGTTAGATGCCTCATGTCAAATATTTAACACATTTACTAATTTGCAAAGTTATCAGAATACTGGAGCTGTTTTATAGCGGGCAGTTCGATTCTTCAAAGAATCCGGAGTTTATTGGTTACATACTGTCTGGAAAGAGGCACACAGGGGTTTAAGAATCACCTACATCCCACAGAGGTAGCAATGAAGAGGGAGTGGCACTGAAGTATAATTTAGGAATATCTGGGGCAATGTCAGCTAAATTTGTTAGGTGCACGGCTTATTATTTGTATGAATATACTGTGGGAGTAAGATTCGCCGCTAATACTAGGAGTGAGGGAATGGATGATAAGGGGTAAAGTAAAAATGTTCGGAAACCACCTGTTGGTATTTATTTTCTTATTTACTTGATTTGGAATATTTATAAAAGTATGAAGTGCAATTTATGTATTATCTGTGCTGTGTCTTTTGCATTCTAAGATGAAGCCACACGGATGAACACCACACACAAATTTGACATTCTGTCTGTAATCGTATAGTGTAAATCAGCAGAGATTCAGGAATATGTGTGCAACATATGTTACATTCGTCTATGTTCAGCATCTCCTCATAAGCCCTTTGTTCTATTTCAGACAACTTGGTACACATAGCAACTACAAGGTGTCCAGCGAAGGACTCGACTGGAAATCTAAGATCGACAGACGAGTGTAACAAAAGGTATGTTTACTGTGAAAGCTGGCGCTTACGCATTGCAGCTCGTACAGTGTCAGCGTGCTTCAATACATTCCTCCTCTACAACCAGTCTCTGCAGTCACATCACAGTCTTTTCGAATCGTTCGCCAGTCGCAGATTCAAGGTGGCGCAAACGAACAATGAAATTTGCCACTGCATCTTGTAGTGCCTCAACGGAAATGTATTCAGATGACATACAGATCGCCGAATCGAGCTCAACCACCATGGTGGGACACTTCTGGTGGAGTGTATCTTTCAATGTGGTTCACAAAAAGTAGTCAAAAGGAGTCAGATCGGGCGAATATGGAGAACAGTCTACCCCTACACCAGCAAATTTCCAATAATCTAACACAATTCCCGAAGTATTCATCAAGAAAGCGAAACATCTGTTTGGTGCGATGTGGTCTGGCTCCTTTCTGCCTGAACCAATCGCTGCCTGGTCGATCCTGTTGTGTGGCAACAAACTGTTACCAAATTTCAACGTGACGTTCACTAGTGATCGTTTTCCGCATGAAAACAGGGCCGGTATGCCTCTACTGCATGCGGCAGCCCAAATAAGAACTTTGGGACAATACAATCCTTTCGATTCGCACAAATGGGGATTTTCGGAACCCCAAAATCGCCGGTTTTTGCTCACGACTCCAAACCGGATGGATGTGAGCTTCATTTGTGGACCAGATGCAGTCAACATCAAATTTTTCATTGTCAAATATTGTGAGAATCTGGCTCGTAAAGTCAGTGTCGTGCAGCTGTTACAGTTGTGGCCTGGTGGCTCTTAATTTTGAATCGACACATGTGTACCTCTGTCTCAGTGTGATATCGATCTGGATCGCTGAAAACCAGGCTCTGCTGAAATTATTCGGATGGATTTCATTGGATACTTCCAGAAACTTCTTCTGAAATTATTCGGATGGATTTCGTTGTATACTTCCAGAAACCACGACGACATTTTCAGGAGTAAGTACATTTGGCCTGGGGCCAACATTCCATGCTAGGGTCCATTTGGAACATTAACTAGTTTTTCGAAACTTCGCCTCGTTGCCGTAGGACTGTGTTCTAACCTGTAGTACTCCAGTACCAGAAAAACACGTTGTTCAATAGAATAGATAATTTCAAACTCTTCCTTTGGTACCCTAACCTCCTTTAACGTTCCAACATTGGAACCGATCGCTTTCAGTCTTAGTGCACTAATTATAGGCACTACGTGTTGCAGTTACGGAGCCATATATTGGCAGCGTTTCGAACTCTTTCTAAACTTCTGTCTAACTTCTGTGTCAAACTCTCACAGCTTTCACGATAAATGTACAACTTTTCGCATTCGTCCATCGACCTTAGTTTTCGACATAATTTCCACATCCTGGATTTCTTTACTGGACACTATGTATCTCGAAAGAGATACTGTGGGTGTAAAAACTACCTGTTCCGATCTCTGCTATGCATCCACCCGTCTCTTACGAGGTCTCTCATTCCAGTCAATCGATGATTCATTACCCTTTTCAGCAATCGATTTTCCATTAGTCTATCAACATGATCCTTCCATTTCCTTCTACACACTTCCATCTTCTCATTAACTCAAACGTTTTTAAAGTCTAATCTTATCGTTTCATTCCTTACTTTATCCATTTTATTACATTCCCTTATACATGTCATGAACTTTATTTCTGCCACCTGTATACGTAATTTTCTTTTTTTTTTTACTACTTGGAACAAGATGATGATATAAAAACCAGCAACTACTCATTGGATGGACGTGGGTGTGAATACAGGTGGTGGGCAGAGAACGGAGAGATGAATAGGTGGACAGAAAAGGTGGGGGAGGATTTGGAGAGAGAGAGAAGAAAGGAGGAGATGTACAGAAAGGGGAAGGAGGGGGAGGAGATGGACAGCAGAAAGAGAAAGAGAATGAAGAGGAGGAGGAGGAGGAAAAGATGGATAGAGAAATGAGGATGGGCAGAGATAGGAGGAGGAGGATATGGATAGAGAGAGCTGAGAGGAGTCGAAGGACAAGAGAGGCGGAGATGAACACAGAGAAATGGACAGAGATGGGGGAAGAGAGGATGGACAGAGAAACGAGGAATGAGATGATGGGCTAAAAGATGATTGAAAAAAGTAAATAACTATGAAACACTGATTCTCAGGTAGTACATGCAGGTTGATTCAGGAGGAATGTCACATAATTTCTGAGGTGATTCTACATAAACTGAAAAAGTCTTATGAACATGTGTCCGATCATTACGAAACTGGAGCGGATTGAAGACTACAATGAATGTGAGGAGGAGTGTGAATACTACTATACTGAAATGCCGTGTAGGCGCTGTGGTGGACAGAGGGGGTTCTTCAGCAGATGAAAGCACTGTGAAGTCGCACAGAAGCAACAGCTGCAAGCATACCCAGTGTGCAATCTTGTGTTGGGTCAGTGAGCAATGATGAGAGATGTTTCCCCGATCAAGGAACTCCCTGTGACAGGGTATTTCCCAGGGTTTTTAAATATTACATGAATCCAGAACACTATCCAGTGTATACGTTACTTCAGAACGCGAAGCCATCCAGTTAGGTGAGGAAAGGGAATTCATATAGCAATAGTGCGACCGAGTCCCACCACTAGTACACTGAACTTCAGCGGTCAGCTATATATTCCACAAACGCAGGCGTGGTGTACGTTACTTTCCGAAGGTTTGTACCCATCCCGTCGGCAGTCCGTGCAACATCTGCATCCAGATGACTCAGATAGGAGACAAAAATTTTGTGAATGTTTGGCTGCACAGAGGGACGTCGCGAAAAACCCTTTATTTATAGATGAAGCCGCCTTTATACGCAGTGGTATCACGAACACTCACAGTCCTCATACACGTGCGAAGGAGAACCCACATGAGACTAGGGAAGCCAGATTCCAAGCTAGGTTCTCAGTGAACGTTTGGTGTGGGTTGACTGATGACTCGGTTTTACGGCCTTTGTTCCTGCCAAATCTCAAGACGGCCACAGCATAAGCGCATTTCCTGATAGAAGACATATCTGCTCTTTTGAAAGACGTGAGTCGTATTGGAACAGCGACGGTAAATTTACCCGCAACATCTGGCAGGTTAGCGGGGGATGTTTAAGATATGAAGATGGATACATTTTAAGAAATTGTCTCTCGCATCATTGACGCTGTTGACAGCATTAAAGACCGATGAGATAATGTTCGATGTGCAACACAACACACCCTTCAATGCATCGAACAGTGCGCTCAGATGAGTGGAGGCCTTTTTGAACACTTCTAGTAGGATGGATCAGTCATATGTACCATCATTATTCCGACCACCGCTGCGTCTGCACAGGATTTCGGTAAGTAGTATTCACACTTATTTTCATAATCATTCATGGATATGTGTAGTCTTCATCACGCTCCAGTTCCGTAACGATCGAAAATCGGACACAAGTTCGTACTACTTTTTCGGTTCACATTCACATCTACAATCACCTCACAAATTATGAGGGATTCCTCCTGAATCATCCTACACACACTCACGGTGTTTCACAATTCATGTTAGACGCAAACTAGAGATCGTAGATTGAACTTAGTAGATCCAGTTTTACGTAGGAATCCACGTCCGGGAACGTCATCCGTCGACGCTAGATAGCGTCAAAGTTGCAGGCGCCGGCGCCTGTAAATCTGTGTATATTATTCATGATAATACCTTGTCGGTGTTAACAAACGTCCACTGTCAGAGGTAGTTTTCACTTACAACTTTCGACTCGTTCGTTTCCGGTCCAGGGCCTCTTACGTCCGATACATACATTTATCCTTCCCTATCACCCTAGAAAGTTTGTAACCATCACGAAATCATCCTGTATGTACGTACATTTACAGGATCCTCTGCCTGTAACTTTGAAGCTCTGTAGCGTCCTAAAATGCATACCTTAATAATTACGAGCACTGCTCAATACAAGAGATGCGTTTCACAGTGGCTGAGATGGCCAAGTGCTCATAGCTCGAAACGTTTGCACTTTAGGGTCCATGTTTACTGGAAATTTTTGTTTGTCTTAGTCCATAAAACCACTTATCAGAGCATAGAATGCAAGGTGTTTGCAGTAGAAGAAATTTGTTTCACAGAATCGATGAAGTGCTCATAGGTCTTAAAGTACGGATTTTAGAGTCCTTGTTCACTAGATTGTTGGCTTCGAATGATCGTTCATACCCATGGACACGACTTTGTCCGTTGGGCGAAGAATATTGAATCGCCAGTGTAGACATTGTGCCAGCTCCATCAGTTCAATAAGTCGTGACTACATAACATTAATAATATTTAAGAAGAATGGAAAGACTGAAAGAAGCTGGCCTTGGAGAAGACATTTGCGCTTTGCAGAAATATAGGAACGCATGATGTAATACGTCTGACCTTACAAGCTACACAGGAGAACGACAAACTTACATTTATAACATTTGTAAATTGAAAATGAGGTTTTGGTAATGTTGTTTGAAATATTTAAGCGAAAAGCAGAAGGTACCGTGCGGAAAGGCACACTACAGCTTGGACGTTATTAGACTCGAAGTATGTGCAAAACAAACACTACTGTAGAAGGGAGTGAGGCAGAGATGTACTCTGTCCCTACGTTATCCGATTTTTACGAAGCCCAAGCAGTACAGGAAATGAAGCATAAATTTGGAAAATGAATTAAAGTTCAGGGAGAAGAAACAAGAATGTTAAGGTCTGCCAATGACAACGTAATTCTCTCAGAGACGGCTGGGACTTACAAGTTGAACGGAATACACAGGTGGGCTGAAAAACATGAACAAAAGTAAACCAAGAGAACATAGCGTATCGCAGTTACATGAGGCAGCACTGAGGAAATCAAGTTACGAAATGGGACAATAAGAGCACTGACTGACTTTTGTAATTCGAGCAGCAAAATAACTGGCCTTACTAAAGATCATATATAGTGCGGCACTATATCACTAAAATCGTTTCTGAGTATTACAAATACACTGAGGAGCCAAAGAAACTGGATGACCAGCCTAATATCCTGTAGGGGCCTGGCGAGCATGCAGAAGTTGCGCAACACGACGCGGCATGGACTCGACTAATGTCTGAAGTAGTGCAGGAGGAATGACACCATGAATCCTGCAGGGCTGCCACAAATCCGTAAGAGTGGAGATCTCTTCCGAACAGCACTTGCAAGGAATCTCAGATAGGCTCAATAATGGGCATGTCTGGAGAGTTTGGTTGGCAGTAGAGGTGTTTAAACTCAGAAGAGTGTTAGTGGAGCTGTAGCAATTATCGAAGTGTGGGGTGTCGCATGGTCCTGCGGGAAATGTCCAATAAACATGTATGAATGCAGGTGATCAGACAGGATGCTTACGTACGTGTCACCTATCAGAGTCGTATCTAGACGTATGAGGAGTCCCATATCACTCCAACTGCATAAGTTCCACACCATTACAGGGCTTCCACCAGCTTCAACACTCGTCTGCTGACATGAAGGGTCCATTTATTCATGAGGTTGTCGCCACATCGGTATACGTCCACCCGCTTGCTACAATTTGAAATGAGACTCGTCCGCCCAGGCAACGTCTTTCCAATCATCAACAGTCTAGTGTCAGCGTTGGCAGGCCCAGGTTTGTGCCGTGTAGTCATCAAGGGTACACGATGTTTCGTTGAATGGTTCGCACGCTGACACTTGTTGATGGTGCAGCACTGAAATCTGCAGCAATTGGCAGAAGGGTTGCACTGCTGTCACATTGAACGATTCTCGTCAGTCGTCGTTGATCCCTTTCTCGCAGGACCCATTCCCGGCCGCAGCGATGTCGGAGATTTGATGTTCTACCAGATTCCTGATATTCATGGTACACTCGTGAAATGGTCGTACGGGAAAATCCGCTGTTAATCGCTACCTCGGAGTTGCTGTGTCCCATCGCTCGTGTGCCTACTATAACATAATGTTCAAACTCATTTAAACCTTGATAACCAGCCATTGTAGCAGCAGTAACCGGTCAAACAACTGTGCCTGACACTTGGTTATATTATACAGGCGTTGTCGACCGCAGTGCCGTATTCTGCCTGTTTACACATCTTAGTGTTTGAATACGCATACCTATAGCAGTTTTTTTGGCGCTTTGGTGTATTACTCAGGTAACACCCAGTGATTAGTCCACGTTCGAAGCCACTGGGCGCTCCCACCGACAGAGTCTGCTGTTGGTGCTTCCCTACCGGCGATGCAATCTGTAGTGGATTGACAAGACAGCCAGTCCACAGTGACGGGTAACCGAAAGGCACGCGTTTACACACGCCGGCTGGCGTTAGGTCTGAAACAGGATACGTAATGAATGCTATAAAGAAAAGTACGTAGCTGCGGGAATACTTAACTTTAATCCATCATTTGTATACAGCATTCTTGATGATACAAGTGAGACTCTCTCTAGAAATGGTTAATGGCGCCTTGCTAGGTGGTAGCCATGGACTTAGCTGAAGGCTATTCTAACTATCTCTCGGCAAATGAGAGAAAGGCTTCGTCAGTGTAGTCGCTAGCAAAGTCGTCGTACAACTGGGGCGAGTGCTAGTACGTCTCTCCAGACCTGCCGTGTGGTGGCGCTCGGTCTGCGATCACTGACAGTGGCGCCACGCGGGTCCGACATGTACTAATGGACCGCGGCCGATTTAAAGCTACGAGCTAGCAAGTGTGGTGTCTGGCGGTGACACCACCTCCTTTTCCACTGGCGTGCCCGTATTTCGTGATGTCTAGTGGTCAGTTCCGCATTACGTAGGGCGCTCTGATACATCTAATCAGATAGAGTACACATTGTGATTTAAAATTAAGTGCACACACTTCATCGATGTAATACATGCATTAAAATAAGAGTAAAGCGTTAAATAAAGTTTTGTCTGAAAAATTTTTGTTTCCGGAAAAATGGTTCAAATGGCTCTAAGCACTATGGGACTTAGCATCTGAGGTCATTAGTCTCCTAGACTTAGAATGATGTAATCCTAACTAACCTAAGGGCATCACACACGTCCATGCCCGAGGCAGGATTCGAACCTGCGACAGTAGTCGCCGCGTGGTTCCGGACTGAAATGCCTAGAACTGCTCGGCCACCGCGGTCGGCTTTGTCTACGAGTTATGACGCATAATGTCGTTTGTGTAGGCATTACAAACGCTTTTGGCGAGTTTGCCGGCATATCGACATGTGTTACTTTGAAGAGCCTTCTATGCAGCACGGTGGATTCTGGAACGAAATAGCTTTGTTTACTTGACTTCGTGGGTTTCGTTGTACTCTACGGTACTGTTGTAGTGTGGCGGCACTAGACGTACAACGTACATTCATTCTTCCAGTTGCTCATAGATTGCAGTCGTTGTCTATAGTACGATTGTGCACTCAAAAGGTGAATATGCGCCCCCTTCGCAGCTCAGGAGAAGCAATGCACAACAACAAGACGGTGGTATGTGGAAGAAGAGTACCAAACCATCAGACTTCCAAAGCGGTGGACAGGCGTTTAAGGGGCTATGGCATTCGTGGTGTAGTGGATATTGAGAACATCCTAAAAATAATAAATGGAGTACCCGCCGTATAAGTGGCACTGTAGGGATTCGTCAGTCAACTGTATGTTACCTGCTCTGGAGACACGAGTTCCAACCATCTCACCTGCGGAAGGCAGAGGACTACCCTAGAGAGAAAAATTTCTGTCAGTAGTAACTCAAGCGCCATGCTGCTGATCCACTACCCGGTCATCTGATACTGTTTATGGATGAGAGCCGCTTTACCGATGCAGGTATTTTGAACTCTCATAACATAAACGTGTCGGCTTATGAGACTCCCTGCGTGACTACAGTATGAGCTTAGTAACATCGTTTTGCCGTGAAAATTTGGTGTGGTATTGTAGATAGTCAGTTACTCGCACTGCATGTTGCTCCATAGTGCCTGACTGACAGTTTTGGAACATGAATTGGGTGGTCTGCTCCATGGTGTCCCAGCTGCTACACGAAGAAACTTACGGCTTATGCAGAACGGTGCACCTGCACATTTTTGTCGGGGTACAGGAGAGTATCTCAGTGTTGCTTATCCCAGTGAGTGGAAAGGTGGTGCAAGACCAGTGCTTGACCAGCCCCATCTTCAGATCGTAAGTTCTACCTTCGCGGCCGTCTCCAGTTTGCAATTAGGAATGTAGGACAACTATAGCAGCGAAATTTAAAAAAAAGCTGAGAAACTGTGTACAATGAGACGAACGGGGACTAAAACCCTCCGAGAGCGATAAAACGTCGAGCACGTCACTGTCTTCGACTACATGGACATCGTTTTGAACAGGTTCTGGGGCAAATACACAGTAGTGGTGTTGCGTTTCGGGTCTCTTCGTGTAGTTGCTTTCTCAGAAGAATTAACTTTCTATTCTTCGTGTTACACTTTTGATTGCTACTCTACTGCGTAGTTCGGGAATAAAGCAACTTCCAACAACGCTTTATGTATCATGTTCCTCTTGTTTTGATGTATACATTACACCCATGATGCGAGCGGTCTCAGGCGCTGCAGTCATGGACCGTGCGGCTGGTCCCGGGGGAGGTTCGAGTCCTCCCTCAGGCATGGGTGTGTATGTTTGTCCTTAGGATAATTTAGGTTAAGTAGTGTTTAAGCTTAGGGACTGATGACCTTAGCAGTTAAGTCCCATGAAGTCCCATGAGATTTCACACACATTTGAACACACACACACCCATGGTGAGTGTCGGGCTACTTTTGAAACATCCCATACAATTCTTGGATTAGAAAATGGCTCTGAGCACTATGGGACTCAACATCTTAGGTCATAAGTCCCCTAGAACTTAGAACTACTTAAACCTAACTAACCTAAGGACATCACACACACCCATGCCCGAGGCAGGATTCGAACCTGCGACGGTAGCAGTCCCGCGGTTCCGGACTGCAGCGCCAGAACCGCTAGACCACTGCGGCCGGCTCTTGGATTAGAAACCACGTCAAATACTAATCAGACCGTCACATTACGTACACTGCTTTCGACCTCTTCAGCAGTTGCCTAGCTATCCACTCTACTGTAATGTATACAAGGGCGCTCTCAACTCCTCTTTCTCCTTCTCTGACCACCTCTCGTCTATCCTTCTCCCTCTGTTTCGCGGACATTGGAAGAATAACGGTTTCGTCCAGCAGGTTCCCTGTGACACTGCTATTTCAAGGAAACATAGCGTGGCCGGCTGAAGAGTGACGACTGGGGGCGGGCCAGCGCCGCCCCCGCCCCCGCCCCCGCCCTGCGGCGGACAGCTGCCACGTCGCGCCGCGCCGCGCCGCGTCGTCAGCCGCAGCTGCCGCGGCCCCCCTGTGAACGGCGACCGCCGCCGTAATTAATGCGATGCGAGTCGCGGGCCAGTTCTCCGGTGTCGCGCGGGCTACGTGACGCGAATGTGGGCAGCGCGCGCGCCGAGTTACACGAAACCTGCGCCGCAAAACAGCCGTGCCCGCAGCCGCGACACGCGTCCTGCCAGCAGCCGCCAACCCGATCCTTCCACTGGAAGTGACTTCTAATTGCAAAAGCAGACCTAATGTCTGACGGGACAGCAGCAATCAGTGATTGTACAATCCGTCTTGATTGCAAATTGTTTCTCATTCATATGACCGGTTTCGGTTCATCCAGAACCATCTTCAGATCTGTAACGATAATGATACTAATTTACTATTTCACGAAAGCAAATCTTTTTCATCCTATCTAATCAACATCAAATGTACCAGAATGTACCTGATATTTCGGTTACAGGAGTAACCGTGCAAATCCAGCAACTTTCACATGCTGCGTCACATAAAATTGGTTGGCAGAATGCACGTGATTTATATTAATAATAACACTATTACCGACAAGTGGCGTCTGGTACATTTGTTACATTCCATTAGCACATATTGTATTCAGTAGATTTTTTTGATTAACTTTTATCTCCAAAAATACTTAATTAAAATCTGTAGATGTCAAGGTTAAAATCTGTACTTGTCAAAATTAAAAAAAAAACAGTAAAATTATCATTTTTATACGATCTTAAAAACATAGGGCGATTTCTGTATCTATGGCGCCGGTGTAGATTTGTTTTCCTCTACGGTCTGCTTCCGTGGTTCCCGCCATACACCCACAAAAATAAAGATCCAGATTTAATCCTCAACGAGCAAAGCGAGTTCAATCATAACGCCTATTTTAGCATTTATGACGACTTACTAAGATGACAACTGTTGCGTGTGGAGGTCCAGGCCGAGGGATGACAGATGGTACTCGGTGGAGAAGCCGGAAGACGCGTACAGCGCCTGGCGTCGTTGACGGGGCCCTCCTGTGCGGCCCTCTTTCCCACGGCGATGGACATCAGACGATTGAGCGGATCGCGGCACAACACCGAAATGGCGGGAACCACGGAAGCAGACCGTAGAGGAAAACAAATCTACACCAGCGCCCTACATATAGAAATCGTCCTATGTTTTTTAGACCGTATAAAAATGATAATTTTACTGTTTTTTTTTTTTTATTTTGACAAGTACCTTGACATCTACAGATTTTAATTAAGTATTTTTGGAGATAAAAGTTATTTAAAAAAATCTACTGAATACAATATGTGCTAATGGAATGTAACAAATGTACCAGACGTCACTTGTCGGTAAGAGTGTTATTATTAATATAAATCACGTGCATTCTGCCAACCAATGTTATCTCACGCAGCATGTGAAAGTTGCTGGATTTGCACGGTTACTCCTGTAACCGAAATATCAGGTACATTCTGGTACATTTTATGTTGATTAGATAGCATGAATAAGATTTGCCTTCGTGAAATAGTAAATTAGTATCATCGTCGTTACAGATCTGAAGATGGCTCTGGATGAACCGAAATCGGTCATATTAATGAGAAACAATTTGCAATCAAGACGGATTGACTTCTAATTGCACACTCCAACGTAGGTACTGCGTCCCCGTTTCTGTATCGGCTAATAAGCTCACCGACGAAACGTTACCCACACCCTTAAAAGAGCTCACTGATCGCTTTTGAGGGGTTTGGAACACTGGCACATAGTGACATTTCTGTGAAGATGCACTTCTGCCGAGCATGGGGCTCATTTTCAGCTAAGTGGCTTTTCTCAGGTGGCATACAAGCACAAAAATAATTTGTCTTTTGTGTAGCAGTGTAGCACAACATTCTACAGTATCCCATGCATGTTACTAGTATTTTTACTTGAAAATAGTCCACTGAGGTACACTTATATGTGGCACCCGAATATTGTAATGATACTAATGTAAACTAAAATGAGGCTATTGTATTGCAAGTGAACTATGTCTCTGATGGGCTGTATAAATCGAATCGCTGACTTTGCACTACCGAAGAGCCATAGGTACTGCTTCTGGTCTGAGATTGTAGTGTTGGCGTAAGAGAGCACTCGCCGCACAGTAGTAAGTTTGTAGCAGTCTGTGAGCGAAAGAGGACGCAGTAGTCAGTTCCTGTGGTATATTCTGTAAAGACCCCCCTGTGTTAGATTATAATCTAGGAATTTTCTCATACCAATATTTTGTGTTACACCGAACGTAAAATAGGTAGTAAAAATGATATGCCGGCCGCTGTGGCCGAGCGGTTCTAGCCGCTTCAGTCCGGAGCCACGCGGCTGTCTCGGGCATGGATGTGTGTGATGTCCTTAGGTTATTTATGTTTACGTACTTCTACGTCTAGGGGACTGATGACCTCAGATGTTAAGTCCCATAGTCCGTTAGAGCCATTTCAACAATTTCTTAAAAATGATAAGTGATATTGTAATGAAATGTAAATTAAATTGTGACAAGAAAGGATTACTGGATTGATATTACAAAGAAGATTTACGAGTACATATATTATTGGAAACATATCTTTGCCAGCAGAAGTCTTCTCGCACTTAAGGTAAAAAGTTAATTTTTACAATTTTCTTTTTGCCAGGCGCGTTAGTGTAAGTGAGTTATGTGTTGAGAAACCCTAGAATATGTGTAAACAGATTTGATGTATAGCCTAGTTAGATATTTCATTTTTGTAATGTTTCTAAGATCTGTTAACACAGGTATACGAAATATCATCATTTGTCTTTATGCTTTTTAAAGATGTGAGATAATACTTGCTGTACATATCTGATTATTTGTGACTACGTTAGCAAAGAAAAGTTTGCAATTATTAAATAGCTTGTAATTTTTCTTAGTAATGTAATTTCAATTCTCAGATGTTCTGATAAGAGGAAGTTAACTTCGAATAAAAGTTCACTCTGGAAAGCGATACAGATAGCCGTGCCGTAGGTGTAACCACAACGGAGGGGTATCTGTTGAGAGGCCAGACAAACGTGTGGTTCCTGAAGAGGGGCAGCAGCATTTTCAGTGGTTGCAGGGGCAACAGTCTGGATGATTGATTGATTTGGCCTTGTAACACTAACCAAAACGGCCTTGCTGAGCTGGTACTGCGAACGGCTGAAAGCAAGGGGAAACTACAGCCGTAATTTTTCCCTAGTGCATGCAGCTTTACTGTCTGTTTAAATGATGATGGCATCCTATAGGGGAAAGTATTCCGGAGGTAAAATAGTCCCCCATTCGGTTCTCCGGGTGGGGACTACTCAAGAGGACATCGTGATCAGGAGAAAGAAAACTGGCGTTCTACGGATCGGAGCGTGCAATGTGAGATCCTTAATCGGGCAGGTAGGTTAGAAAATTTAAAAAGGGAAATGGATAAGTTAAAGTTACATATAGTGGGAGGAGGAACAAGACTTCTGGTCAGGTGAATACAGGGTTATAAATACAAAATCAAATAGGGGTAATGCAGGGGTAGATTTAATAACGAATAAAATAAAAAGTAGTGCGGGTAAGCTACTACAAACATAATAGGGAACGCATTATTGTGGCTAAGATAGACACGAAGCCCACGCCTACAACAGTAGTACAAGTTTATATGCCAACTAGCTCTGCAGAAGATGCAGAAATTATTCAGAAAGTGATGGGAGACGAAAATTTAATAGTCGTAGGTGACTGGAATTCGATAGTAGGAAAAGGAAGAAAAGAAAACGTAGTAGGTGAATATGGATTGGGGGTAAGAAATGAAAGAGGAAGCCGCCTGGTGGAATTTTGCACAGAGAGTAACTTAGTCATAGCTAACACTTGGTTCAAGAATCATGATAGAAGGTTGTATACATGGAAGAACCCTGGAGATACTAAAAGGTATCAGATAGATTATATAATGGTAAGACAGAGATTTAGGAACCAGGTTTTAAATTGTAAGTCATTTCATGGGGAAGTTATGGACTCTCACCACAATCTGTTGATTATGAACTATAGATTATAACTGAAGAAACTGCAAAAAGGTGGGAATTAAAGGAGATGGGACCTGGATAAACTGACTAAACCAGAGGTTGTACAGAGTTTCCGGGAGAGCATAAGGGAACAGTTGACAGGAATGGGGGAAAGAAATACAATAGAAGAAGAATGGGTAGCTTTGAGGAATGAAGTAGTGAAGGCAGCAGAGGAAGAAGTAGGTAAAAAGATGAGGCCTAGTAGAAATCCTTGGGTGACAGAAGAAATATTGAATTTAATTGACGAAAGGAGAAACTATAAAAATGCAGTAAATGAAACAGGCAAAAAGGAAACTATCGTCTCATAAATGAGATCGACAGGAAGTGCGAAATGGCTGAGCAGGCACGGCTAGAGGACAAATGTAAGGATTTAGAGGCTTATTTCACTAAGGGTAAGGTAGATACTGCCTACAGGAAAATTAAAGAGATTTTTGGAGAAAAGAGAACTACTTAAATGAATATCGAGATCTCAGATGAAAACCCAGTTCTAAGCAAAGAACGGATACCAGGAAGGTGGAAGGAGTATGTAGAGGGTCTATACAAGGGCGATGTACTTGAGGACAATATTATGGAAATGGAAGAGGAAGTAGATAAGATGAAATGGGATATATGATACTGCGTGTAGAGTTTGACAGAGCACTGAAAGACCTAAGTCGAAACAAGGCCCTGGGAGTAGACAACGTTCCATTAGAACTACTGACATCCTTGGGAGAGCCAGTCCTGACAAAACTCTACCATTTGGAGAGCAAAATGTATGAGACAGGCGAAATACCCTCAGACTTCAAGAAGAATATAATAATTCCAATCCCAATGAATGCAGGTGTTGACAGATGTGAAAATCACTGAACTATCAGTTTAATACGTCACAGCTGCAAAATACTAACGCGAGGTCTTCACAGACGAATGGAAAAACTGGTAGAAGCCGACCTCGGGGAAGATGAGTTTGGATTCCGTAGAAATATTGGAACACGGGAGGCAATACTGGTCCTATGACTTATCTTAGAAGCTAGATTAATAAAAGGCAAACCTACATTTCTAGCATTTGTAGACTTAGAGAAAGCTTTTGACGGTGTTGACTGGAATACTCTCTTTCAAATTCTGAAGGTGGCAGGGGTAAAATACAGGCAGCGAAAGGTTATTTACAATCTGTACAGAAACCAGATGGCAGATAAAAGAGTCGAGGGACATGAAAGAGAAGCAGTGGTTGGGAACGGAGGGGGACAGGGTTGTAGCCTCTCCCCCATGTTATTCAATCTGTATATTGAGCAAGCAGTAAGAGAAACAAAAGAAAAATTCGTAGTAGGTATTAAAATCCAAGGAGAAGAAATAAGAACTTTAAGGGTCGCCGATGACATTGTAATTCTGTCAGAGATAGCAAAGGACTTGGAAAAGCGGTTCAACGTAATGGACAGTGTCTTGAAAGGTGGTTATAAGATGAACATCAACAATAGCAAAACGAGGATAATGGAATGTAGTCGAGTTAACTCGTGTGATGCTGAGGGAATTAGATTAGGAAATGAGACCCTTCAAGTAGTATAGGAGTTTTGCTATTTGAGGAGCAAAATAACTGATGATGGTCGAAGTAGAGAGGGTATAAAATGTAGACTGGCAAAGGCAAGGAAAGCGTTTCTGAAGAAGAGAAATTTGTTAACATCGAGTATATATTTAAGTGTCAGGAACTCGTATGGAGTGTAGCCATGTATGGAAGTGAAACATGGACGATAAATAGTTTGGACTAGAAGAGAATAGAAGCCTTTGAAATGTGGTGCTACAGAAGAATGCTGAATATCAGATGGGTAGATCACATAACTAACAAGGAGGTATTGAATAGAATTGGAGGGAAGAGAAATTTGTGGCACAACTTTACAATAAGGGATAGGTTGGTAGGGCATATTCTGAAGCATCAAAGGATCACCAATTTAGTATTGGAGGGCAGCATGGAGGGTAAAAATCGTAGAGGGTGACCAAGAGATGAATACACTAAGCAGATTCATAAGGACGTAGGTTGCAGTACGTACTGGGAGATGAAGCAGCTTGCACAGGATAGAGTAGCATGTAGAGCTACATCAAACCAGTCTCAGGACTGAAGTTCTCAACAACAACAACATTGAAAACATCAGTGTTAGTAACTCACCTAAATCATTACCGCCTCCCTATCAAGGTCATATGTTTTTTTAAAGTCACTGAGTATTTTTTAACTGTTTTCATTTATCAGCCAAAAGAATTTCATGTGCATTTCAAAGTGTTACGACCAGCACTGCACTCCGCTGAGCCTGTAGCTAGTATATTTTATTCTTCTTCATCAGAGGGCAGAATATAAAGCGATCCACCGTTGTTGCTTTAGAGGTAAGACAATTTTATTCATTTGTTATGTACACAGGGACCAAAGTTATCAGTCTTCAGAAGGGGCTTGATGCATTTTGCAGTGACTACATAGCTTTGTTGGTATTGTGAGGTGCATTGCTCAATCAGTTCGTATAAAGTTTTGCTAACAATAACACAGAGCAAAATGAAAATGCCGTGTGGCTAGGGCCTCCCGTCGCGTAGACTGTTCGCCTGGTGCAAGTCTTTCGAGTCGACGCCACTTCGGCGACTTGCTTGTCCATGGGGATGACATGATGATGATATTGACAACATAACACCCATTCCCTGAGCGGAGAAAATCTCCGACCCAACCGGGAATCGAACCCGGGCCCGTAGGTATGAGATTCCGTCGCGATGACCACTTAGCTACCAGGGGCGGACAAAACACAGAGTAAGCACACCACTTGCAATTACAACACGCTACACCACAAGTCCAGTATTATATGCATTTGCAGTTCAGTCTTCATTTAATTATTTCAATAAAGTATAAAGAACGTTACAGTGTTAATGCATGTTGGAAGGTAGAAAAAGTTCTGGCCGCCACTTTTCTGTTATAATTTATTTTGCCTTTGTCAGTTTCAAGCTGGTTTTCCCATCTTCAAGCGATGTCTAGGTTAGGTTAGAATGTGACAGATCGGTTGTCAGTTGGCGAAGGTAACGAATGTGAAAACAAAAAAGGTAGGTGTGATGACAAATTGATGTGTAAGTTAGACCGATGTCTAAGTTAGGCTGTAAGGTGAGCGTGAGTTTTTCAAGGTGACGAATATGAAAACAAAAAGCGTTGTAGTGGTGACAGACTCATTTGTTGCTTAACCTGAGTTCTAAGCTAGGTTGGAAGGTAACACGTTGGACGTAATCTGGTGAAGCCAATGACTGTGAACAAAAGAAAATTAACTGAAGTGCCTTGGGCTCCACAGCAGTGTCAGCGTAATACATTTCCGCACAAGTGTTAGCCAGCAAAACTTTCACAAGCTCCTTTAGAGCGCTGTACAACGTGTGAAACTCGTACCAGGTAGCGATGTCACGCTCCATAGGTAAGTCATAGCAATCAAGATACGTGTACAGGGGTGGGCAAAATAATGTGAACACTATGCAATATTGTACATCTTGCTGCAAGATGGCACTCTGCGTGCGTGTAACTACTAAGACACGGTTGCAGTGCATAGCCGACGATCAACTTCTTGGGGCTTATATTTCAGTCTGTTCTATGCTTTGTTTGCGACTGTTAACACAGGCGATTGGAAAAAGGCAACTCTTCGGTGTGCAGTTAGCCGGAGCATCTGTGATGAAAAAGACTGCACTGTTCAACGTTTCGCGAGCGAGAGTATCCACGGTAATAACAGCATACACAAAAGGTGGCAACACGTCATCGGTGAAGAGGAATAGTCGGCGAAAGCCGAAATGACCGAGACCGAAGGGCACTAAAAAGAATTTTGGGCAAACAAACTAAACTACCGCGGCAAAAGTGACTGCAGAACTCAACACGGTGTTGTCAGAAACAGTACAGTGGCAGCTTCAGAAGCCTAACATCCATGATAGGGCTGCAATTCCTAAACCCTTAATAACGAAAGTCAACGCGAAGCACCGAGAGCAATGGTGCCACGATCATAAAGCGTGGACACTTGATGACTGGAAGAATGTGGCACGGACTGATGAATCATTGCTTGCATACATTCCTACAAACGGTCGGGTTTATTTATGGAGAAACCCAAGAGGAGTCTACGATCGGGTTTGCCTGCTTACCACAGTAAAGCATGCGGGGATGTTCCGTTATGATTTGGGCGGCTATTTCGTGGTATTCGGATGTTTCTATTATTACCATGACTGGCTGGATTACAGCGAATGAATATCTCGACATCCTCTACAGTGAAGTGCTCGCTATAACTAGCATAATACTGCCAAAGACTGTACGTATTCCAAGAAGATAAAGCGTACATACACACTGCCAAAAAGATTCAGCTGTGGTTTGTGGAGCATCAGAATATCACCAAATTTTCTCCGGCCAGATCAGTCGCCAGACAACATCACTGAACTGTTATGGTGAGTTTTAGATCAGAGACTGAGGAACAGATTTTCAACCACAATTTCAGCTATTCTCAAAGTCAATGGTGTCCCAACTCCATACTGATAAACAAATACCGTTTATACGTCGGGTGTATATATCATTTTGCATGTGCCACTCAGTTGTATGGAACCAGTAGAGTAATATGAATTGAAATGGAGACGGGACAGAATGGCAGAAAAATTGGATCGTGTCTGGATCACACCGTAATGAACTCACCCCTCCCATTCGTTGTTTTGCCAACGAGGACTGTACAATATTTCTTCAAGGTATGATGTACCATTCAGAGCAGTGTAATACGGCTTAAAAACGGATCCAGACCGTCGGGAACTGGGAACGGGTTTCACGCCTTTTCAGTGACAATCACTTTCAAATGCCACAGAAACTGCTGCTATCAGTGGATGCAGATCCATATCAACTAGTTTTCAAGTTAATACTACACTGGTTAAGCCGGAGATGGTTCTGTGATGTTTTGGTGGCGTCCTTCATATAACTACTTTTACGTACTTACTTTGGTTACCGTGAACCTGAACCTTGATGTTTATTTCGACATTCTTGGTGACGAAATGTTGTCCTTCCTTCTACAGCTACGAGTTAAATAATCTCTGATTCCTTCCGTCTTCTGAGAAGACAACAATCGTGTTCGTAGGGCTGATCTGACGAACAATCAGGTATCCTGTCGTACACTGATTGACTGGAAAAAACATTCTTACCTTATTCACATGTAAATATCTGTGACTGTTTGGCAAAACGTAGGTAAAAACATCCCCTCAGTTTGGTAGCTCTTCGCGTGCTAATCATGAATGAGTGTCGTCTTGTGAAATAACTTGTGAACACTCTTTGTCGTCGAACTGAACCCTTTACCGAAGGTAGAAGCGATGTTACAAGGTATTAGCGTTGTGTCACTTGGGAGTGAGTAATTTTTTTCTGGTGTAATTATATGAGGGCTTCGACGCTGCTGTACATCTCGAGGTGAAGAATACATGACTTTATATAACTGGACTCAGGAGCTACCTTACTGTTTATTGCCGACAATACATCATCATCATCATCATCATTTAAGACTGATTATGCCTCTCAGCGTTCAGTCTGGAGCATAGCCCCCCTTATACAGTTCCTCCATGATCCCCTATTCAGTGCTAACATTGGTGCCTCTTCTGATGTTAAACCTATTACTTCAAAATCATTTTTAACCGAATCCAGGTACCTTCTCCTCGGTCTGCCCCGTCTCCTCCTACCCTCTACTGCTGAATCCATGAGTCTCTTGGGTAACCTTGATTCTCCCATGCGTGTAACATGACCCCACCATCTAAGCCTGTTCGCCCTGACTGCTACATCTATAGAGTACAGTCCCAGTTTTTCTTTGATTTCCTCATTGTGGACACCCTCCTGCTATTGTTCCCATCTACTAGTACCTGCAATCATCCTAGCTACTTTCATATCCGTAACCTCAACCTTGTTGATAAGGTAACCTGAATCCACCCAGCTTTCGCTCCCATACAACAAAGTTGGTCGAAAGATTGAACGGTGCACAGATAACTGACTTCCTTCTTGCAGAAGAGAGTAGATCGTAGCTGAGCGCTCACTGCATTAGCTTTGCTACGCCTCGCTTCCAGTTCTTTCACTAAGTTGCCATCCTGTGAGAATATGCATCCTAAGTACTTGAAACCGTCCACCTGTTCTAACTTTGTTCCTCCTATTTGTCACTCAATCCGTTTATATTTCTTTCCCATTGACATTACTTTCGCTTTAGAGATGCTAATCTTCATACCATAGTCCTTACATTTCTGATCTAGCTCTGAAATATTACTTTGCAAACTTTCAATCGAATCTGCCATCACAACTAAGTCATCCGCATATGCAAGGCTGCTTATTTTGTGTTCACATATCTTAATCTCACCCGGCCAGTCTATTGTTTTCAACATATGATCCATAAATAATATGAACAACAGTGGAGACAGGTTGCAGCCTTGTCTTACCCCTGAAACTACTCTGAACCATGAACTCAATTTACCGTCAACTCTAACTGCTGCCTGACTATCCATGAAAAGACCTTTAATTGCTTGCAAAAGTTTGCCTCCTATTCCATAATCTCGTAGAACAGACAATAACTTCCTCCTAGGAACCCGGTCATATGCCTTTTCTAGATCTATAAAGCATAGATACAATTCCCTGTTCCACTCATAACACTTCTCCATTATTTGCCGTAAGCTAAAGATCTGGTCCTGACAACCTCTAAGAGGCCTAAACCCACACTGATTTTCATCCAATTGGTCCTCAACTAATACTCGCACTTTCCTTTCAACAATACCTGCGAAGATTTTACCCACAACGCTGATTAAAGAGATACCTCTGTACTTGTTACAATATTTTCTGTTTCCGTGTTTAAAGATTGGTGTGATTACTGCTTTTGTCCAGTCTGATGGAACCTGTCCCGACTCGCAGGCCATTTCAATTATCCTGTGTAGCCATTTAAGACCTGACATTCCACTGTATTTGATGAGTTCCGACTTAATTTCATCCACACCAGCCGCTTTATTGCACTGCAATCTATTGACCATTTTTTCCACTTCCTCAAATGTGATCCTATTTCCATCATCATTCCTATCCCATTCTACCTCGAAATCTGAAACATTACTGATCGCATTTTCACCTACATTGAGCAACTCTTCAAAATATTCCCTCCATCTGCCCAAGGCATCCACAGGATTCACCAGCAGTTTTCCTGACCTGTCCAAAATACTTGTCATTTCCTTCTTACCTCCATTTCGAAGACTGCTAATTACACTCCAGAATGGTTTTCCAGCAGCTTGACCCATAGTCTCCAACCTGTTTCCAAAGTCTTCCCACGATTTCTTCTTCGATGCTGCAATTATCTGTTTGGCTTTGTTTCTTTCTTCAACATAACTTTCTCTGTCTATCTGGGTTCTGGTATGTAGCCATTTTTGATACGCCTTCTTTTTCCTTTTACTGGCTGCCTTGACTGTATCATTCCACCAAGCTGTTTGCTTCATCCTACTTTTACACACTACTGTTCCAAGACATTCTTTAGCCACTTCTAGTACTGCGTCCCTGTACCTTGTCCATTCCTTTTCCAATGACTGTAATTGACTACATTCAACTAACTGGTACCTTTCTGAGATCACTGTTATGTACTTGTGCCTGATTTCCTTATCCTGAAGTTTCTCCACTCTTATCCTCCTACATATGGACCTGACCTCCTGCACTTTCGGCCTCACAATCCCAATTTCACTGCAGATTAAATAATGATCAGTGTCATCAAAGAATCCCCTGAATACACGTGTGTCCCTCACAGCCTTCCTGAATTCCTGATCTGTTATTATATAGTCAATGACAGATCTGGTTCCCCTGCCTTCCCAAGTATACCGGTGAATGTTCTTATGTTTAAAAAAGGAGTTTGTGATTACTAAGCCCATACTGGCACAGAAATCCAAGAGCTGTTTCCCGTTCCTGTTGGCCTCCATATCCTCTCCAAATTTACCCATAACCTTTTCATACCCTTCTGTTCGATTTCCAATCCTGGCGTTAAAATCACCCATGAGCAGAACACTGTCCTTGTCCTTTAACAAGTACATCACTGAGTGCCTCATAAAAACTATCCATCTTATCTTGATCTGTCCCTTCACAATGCGAATATACTGACACAATCCTAATTTTCTTGCTAGACACTGTCATGGTTCATGGTGTGGGTTCCTGTAGTCATGTCCTAGTTCATGAACCACGGGCAACGTATGAGTGGCCAAGTAAGTGGTCCGGACAGTCGGGATACCAGTTACTTTGGAATAAGGCTGGGCATCTCGGACATATTCTGAGTCGTGGTCACCTTGTGCTCATACGGCAAAGACTACCAAATCCACCGGTTAGTCCCTGTATTCCTGTACCAATCGAGTCTGATGTGAGGAAAGAACGATTGTGGTAGCACAGACTTTTCTAATTTCCCTCAAAACAATTGTCCTATGATATAGCAATTACTGACTGAGTTTAAGAGGAGCTTTTTGCTGTACGTACGATTACTACTAAAGGTGTTTTAAATAGAAAAATAATTGCGTTCAGAAATGAGTTACAGAATTATTTCCCGGGGGAGCACAACTGCCGGCGACAGTATTTCTAGAGAGCAGAAGCCCGTTGTAAGAATTATATCTGAAGCTAGTTCCAGACTGGCTTGCAGGAACCTCTTTACCAATGGTCCCATTTTCTCAAAAAACAATAAAATACCTACACTCCTGGACGAAAAACAATCTCAAGAGAGGTCAACATTAATAATAAAGAAATCACATACATGGATACACCAACCTGCCAAATAATATTAGGTATCCTGTAGGTAAGTTGACGGAGTGTAAGACTTACGTATATCCAGTTGTTCCCGTTTGATCATAAGGCAGCAGTTAAGACCTTTCATCTGGTACTGTTTGCAGACAGACACTTCACTCCATGTTTTCAGCTCTGACAGTTTCATCTTCCGTTGTTCTTCTCCAGGTCTTTTTCGAAAGGGCCCCGTCTATGTGCCTATGTGTGTTCCTTGAAATGCTGCCTTTTCTATAGCTCCACGTTGCTTGCGTACTAGGTGATCAATCCACATCCATTCCCTTCTCTTTATCTCTTCACTGACTGGTCGCTGCCTTGTTCTCTCCCACAAATCTTAATTGGATATTACATCTGGCTCACTGATTTGTCGCTGGTTAGCTGTCGTCCACAAGGCGTCATCTGCTATTACATCTGGACACCCCACATCTGTAATTTGCGGAAGGCACCAGTTAATGGAGACTTGCAGTTGTGACAGAGTTTAAGATTGAGTTAAAACCTTTCTATTGGGCAACTCCTACATATGGATGAGTATCTCCGCAGAAATCCTTGTAATTGAAAGGTTAATCTGTAAATAACATTAACATTGTATTACAACAATCTTTCATAACGTTAAGTAACTCCTGTGTATTACAATTCAATGAAACGAATGAGTTTCATTTCCTTCCATGGAATACGCAGGATATTACCGATCTATCGGTGGAGTAACACGTTTCTTCTCTCGTTTTTTGGGTTCTCAGAGTTTTGAAGATAACGCAGTGTTCCATCAAGCTTTTCTTTGAATCCAATTCCAGTTAGTTGAGCACTTCCATAACACTCTAACGCTGACTATTCAACTCATGGTGCAATGTGCAGCTCTCCTTTGAATTTCTTCTATCACCTTAGTGAATGCAACTGACCGATAAGACTTACTAGATAATTGAACTAACTGTTTCTGCAGCAGTCTTTGCACCTTATATTTTTCCTAAGTATTTGACGATTCTGACTGGCTTAAGTTGCAAGCCGTCGCCTGGTTTAATCATAAATATATGTGTGATTGATGCTAAATGACTTTATTTCTAAATAAAGAAAAGTATTATCTTCTCAATAACTTTTATGTGTGGATTGGTGAATTTACTCATGGCAATTTTGTTGCCTATGTCTTTGGTCACTTTCAGAACTCAAATTAATAATCAAATTAATTAATTTAATATGATTCAACCTTAAATTTGTTGCACCCACGAACCGCCAAAATAAAATAAAAACAGTGAATAGTTGAGGGAGTATGAATGAGAACAGTGGCTTACTTAACTTTACAAAGTAATGACAGGTTTTATTAAGCCTTTTATAACTACAACTAGCTGATAATCTTACACAAAAATGACGAATACAAATCAGAAAAAGAATGGCGATTGATTGGCAAAGCATTCACTGGGGTGGAAGATATACAAATTATCCCCTGAATTAATCCCTTTTACAACGCAATCCGACTTTGTTTACATGTATTCACTTTGAGGCACAACTCTATTCAGATGGAATCAACTACGACCATGTACACCACAAACTATTGTTCTTCTGAGAACATGCACCTGTAAATGTCACGTAACAACGCTACGCCAGTGCAGGAGTATTTTAGCCTTTCATATTGATTCAGGCGGCAGCAAGAAACAGGCGCTGTGGGTAAGGATCGGTGCGCTGCAGCAACTGTAATGTAGTGACGCGTCCACGCAAATTTGCAAACTACGCGGTCTGGCGTTGTGATTATCAGAACGCGGGAAACTTCCCTATCAGAGACCTGACACCCAGGAAATTCCAGTATGAGGTGCACCCATTTGCTGGCCTGACCAAACCAGTTTGACTCACAGGCACCACGATGCATGACGGAATTGTCAAACGTCCGACGGCCAACTCAGGACGAATAAGTTCACCTTCTTGATACGCAATATGTCTGAGATGATATGCAACTGCACTGTCGGTACTGTTGGAAAATGTCACTGGGTCTCAGTCCACCACAAGTTGCGGACAACATGTCTCAACCACTAGGGAAAGACCTGAAGTTCTTTACCAGAGAAGGGCCAGTAGACTAAAAAGGCAAAGAATCACAACCACTTTCCACCATGCCCCGATACGGGAGCTGAAAAGCAAAAACGAATCTGCCCTCACGTCATATAAACCAGTCGAACTATCCTCTACTCATTGAATCTCCCCTCTTGACTGTTGTGTTGGCCTGGTAGCCAATCCAGACACGGCACCGGGGTTCCCACACCGGGGGTGCATGCTTCATCTTTGCATATCCTGACAGGAGCCAGACAGCTACTCCACATGTCTCTTGTCTGAAAAATAAGATTTTAGATTAAGGAGGCCTCATTCTTACGGTAAGCAGGGCCACGTTTTGGCAAAAAACTTGTACCTAGATTGGACTGTGGTCCCTCATTGATGGAGAGATGTAATCTTTGTGGGCCGAACCATTCCAGTTTTTGAAAGGAGGCTGTCAAGCTTCCCAGTCATTCGTGTCTGTGAAGTAATTGTTTTTGCTGCTCGCTGGAAGAACCTGGCGTCTTCATGGCATCGTGGTGGTTACAGTCTTGCCTCCACTAGAAACGTGCTTAAGCTTCTCTGTCCGTATCGTCCCAGCTTCTAACAGGAGAATTAACAGAGCTCCATGACTTGCCCACCATTTGCACAAAGGTTCAATTTACAACAGTCTTCCTCCACCCAGTTTTCACCAACTGGTCGCCTTCGCGATGGACTGCTATCTGACCCAGTGAAAATGTTTTCTGAACCGGCGTCCTTCTGTCCTACCCTAAACAAGAAGGCAGAGAAGGCTTGGGCCACAAGTGACTTTGCAGGTACAATCCACCAAGTACTGCTTCCCAGAATCACTCACACTGCCAGGTCGCTGCGCTCGTCATTTATGGCGCCCAGGTTCATCTTTCTCCGTGTTCTCGTCGTCTCCGCTACGGCCCCTCGGTTACAAGGTCTATACAGTTTACACATGCAGTTAAATAAAAGTTCTGCCCTCAATTTCCTCGCGAAAAAAGTAATAAACACATCTAGCAAATGTAGTACTGTGGAACACCAAGATCATGACCTAAAATATCAATAATGTGACCGGCAACATTGTTAAAGTGAGAGAGTAGCATGCCACCTCTAACAATGACTTTCGGATTTTTTCATCTAGTTATGTAAAAATAAGGATTTATTTTGTATTAATTGTAACATGAGTGTAATTTCAAAATATTGTCAAGAAAATGTAAGAGATAGTACATGTTGAAGTTGGTTCAAAAAGTTCGTTTCAGGTATCACTTTTGTTGGATTCTGCATCGGCTATCATTATGAGCAGGACTCACAGGTCATCGTGAAAATCCTCTTAGACTTCTACTTTCTGTTACAAATGAAGAAACTTGACTTTCAATTGAGGTACATATCTTCAATATTACAACAAAAATTACAATCAGATCAAAATACTTGATGTACTTTTGGAATTTCAGAATATTTTCCTGTGATTTCTGGGTATTGAACGTGTGTTGGATTTGTCCTGAATTGTAACAGACATGTTGCAAACTTTGTAAACCTAGTGTACCTTTTGTCACTAGAATCCTTTCGAGCTACCTTTTCGATACGAACACTCGTGGTATGCGTACTTCGTCCTCCAGTGTCTGGTCTGTCGGCCGTGCAGATGTCTTCTGTGATCGTATTACATCAGTTTTTAGATGACGTTCTTAACGTTACCGATACATAAAGGTGGAGGTGGCCTGGGCGTTTCGTAAGTGCTTACCTGGGTTGAATCTCTTGTGGTATTCAAATTATAATCAGACAAAGTATAAATTTCGTTTACAATCAAAACATTCCCTTCTATTTTCTCTCCCAGTGGGTGATATGGCAGTCGGAAATGTATCTTTGCCAAACTGCACGAATATAAATGTAACTGAAATTCGTTGAGATCTTTGAAGAACCTAAAAAGACCACAGCGAAGAAGCTCCTATGACATTACAATTTGCTAAAAAGTAGTAATTTTCATGATCACTATCACCATCACATTTCCACATCATTCCAGCTTATTCGAACCATCGGCAAATTTTCCTTTTTCCAAATTAAAACCAAATGGGCATTACTTATATATATTTATTATTACATTATATTATTATAGACCTTACATCTACATCTACACCTACATGACTACTCTGCAATTCATATTTAAGTGCTTGGCAGAGGGTTCGCCGTACCACAATCATACTATCTCTCTACCATTCCACTCCCGAACAGCGCGCGGGAAAAACGAACACCTAAACCTCTCGGTTCGAGCTCTGATTTCTCTTATTTTATTTTTATGATCATTCCTACCTATGTAGGTTGGGCTCAACAAAATATTTTCGCATTCAGAAGAGAAAGTTGGTGACTGAAATTTCGTAAATAGATCTCGCCGCGACGAAAAACGTCTTTGCTGTAATGACTTCCATCCCAATTCGCGTATTATATCTGCCACACTCTCTCCCCTACTACGTGATAATACAAAACGAGCTGCCCTTTTTTGCACCCTTTCGATGTCCTCCGTCAATCCCACCTGGTAAGGATCCCATACCGCGCAGCAATATTCTAACAGAGGACGAACGAGTGTAGTGTAAGCTGTCTCTTTAGTGGACTTGTTGCATCTTATAAGTGTCCTGCCAATGAAACGCAACCTTTGGCTCGCCTTCCCCACAATATTATCTATGTGGTCCCTCCAACTGAAGTTGTTCGTAATTTTAACACCCAGGTACTTAGTTGAATTGACGGCCTTGAGAATTGTACTATTTATCGAGTAATCGAATTCCAACGGATTTCTTTTGGAACTCATGTAGATCACCTCACACTTTTCGTTATTTAGCGTCAACTGCCACCTGCCACACCATACAGCAATATTTTCTAAATCGCTTTGCAACTGATACTGGTCTTCGGATGACCATACTAGACGGTAAATTACAGAATCATCTGCGAACAACCTGAGAGAACTGCTTAGATTGTCACCCAGGTCATTTATATAGATCAGGAACAGCAGAGGTCCCAGGACGCTTCCCTGGGGAAGACCTGATATCACTTCAGTTTTACTCAATGATTTGCCATCTACTACTACGAACTGCGACCTTTCTGACAGGAAATCACGAATCCAGTCGCATAACTGAGACGATTCCCCATAGGCCCGCAGCTTGATTAGAAGTCGCTTGTGAGGGTGTCAAAAGCTTTCCGGAAATCTAGAAATACGGAATCAACTTGAGATCCCCTGTCGATAGCGGCCATTACTTCGTGCGAATAAAGAGCTAGCTGCGATGCACAAGAACGATGTTTTCTGAAACCATGCTGATTACGTATCAATAGATCGTTCCCTTCGAGGTGATTCATAATGTTTGAATACAGTATATGCTCCAAAACCCTACTGGAAACCGACGTCAATGATATAGGTCTGTAGTTCGATGGATTACTCCTACTACCCATCTTAAACACTGGTGCGACCTGCGCAATTTTCCAATCTGTAGGTACAGATGTATCGGTGAGCGAGCGGTTGTATATGAGTGCTAAGTAGGGAGCTATTGTATCAGCGTAATCTGAAAAGAACCTAATCGGATACAATCTGGACCTCAAGACTTGCCCGTATCAAGCGATTTGAGTTGCTTCGCAACCCCTAAGGTATCTACTTCAAAGAAACTCATGCTAGCAGCTGTTCGTGTTTCAAATTCTGGAATATTCCATTCGTCTTCCCTGGTGAAGGAATTTCGGAAAACTGCGTTCAATAACTCCGCTTTAGCGGCACAGTCGTCGGTAGCAGTACCATCGGCACTGCGCAGCGAAGGTATTGACTGCGTCTTGCCGCAGTCGGAAATGTACCTTAATTGTAGTAATTAGTAAAGCTGCAAAATGAAAGCAGAAATGTACATATTTGCTAGAAACAAGTTGGGTGTAGGATTGCTGCGTTTCGTGCAGGTATATAAATAGGTTTCCTTTAAACGTTAAATAAATTTCGGTTGCTGTTCTATTACATATAGTAGAATACAATTTCAGATGCCCCTCTCTCATTAATGAGATACAGATTTGAAGAGATTTATACGCACAAATGATTTATCGAGTAACCCACGTAACATGTACACCCGTAGTATATCATAAGACGTTCAAAATATTTAAACAATATTCGCGATAAATTATATTATAAGTGTTCTCAGTCCCAAGCAAGATCCTGACATGAATAATTCTAAATAGGATAAAAACATATGTAGACAAGAAAATAAGGATAGAAGAAGCAGGATTCAGGGAAGGTCGTTCTTACATTGACTACATAAACACCTTGATAATCATAGCTGAACATTCATACGAATGCCAACTGCCGCTTTACATACTGTTTGTAGACTTAGAGAAGGCCTTTGACAGTGTAATTTATGGAGCTCACTGCAAACTTTTGGAATTCCCAAAAAAAAAAAACAATTGTTCTTCTCAAGTGCATGTATGAAAACTACACATGCTAAGTTCAACATTAAGGTCTGCTACGATGCAGTAGCAGTGAAAACAGGAGTTCAACAAGGCTGCATGTTCTTACCGGTACTATTTAACAGCCGGCCGCAGTAGCCGAGCGGTTCTAGGCGCTTTAGTCTGGAACCACGCGACCGCTACGGTCGCAGGTTCGAATCCTGCCTCAGGCAAGGATGTGTGCGATGTCCTTAGGTTAGTTAGGTTTAAGTAGTTCTAAGTTCTAGGGGACTGATGATGGTTCAAATGGCTCTGAGCACTTATGGGACTTAACATCTATGGTCATCATTCCCCTAGAACGTAAAACTTCTTAAACCTAACTAACCTAAGGACATCACACAACACCCAGTCATCACGAGGCATAGAAAATCTCTGACCCCACCGGGAATCGAACCCGGGAACCCGGGCGCGGGAAGCGAGAACGCTGGGACTGATGACCTCAGATGTTAAGTCCCGTAGTGCTCAGAGCCATTTGAATCATATGAACTATTTAACACAGTGCTGAATCTCGTAATGACGCTTGCAATAGATAAAGTGAGAGGAATGAAATGGAGCAGTGGAACACACCTAGAACACCTAGATTTTGCGGATGACCTTCGTCTTCTATCCCACAGCCTCAACGACTTGAAAGAGAAACTAACATCTGAAATCTGCCTCCAAGACAGTCTGTTTGAAAATTAATGCCGAAAAACAAAAGACGTGAGGGCAAATGATATCAACACTGCAGGGCTTAAGTCTAGGAGCCAGATAACCGAAAGAGTGGGTAAGTTTTGCTACCTTGTAAGCATGACTGCACCATATGGTGGTGCAACGGAAGACATTAACTGTTGTGGATTGGCAAGAGAGCCAACCCGGTGTGAGAGGAAGCCGAAAGGCACGCGTTTAGCTCACGCAGGCTGGCGTGAGGTCTGGAACAGATCAAGGAAATTAGACTAGCAAAAAAGGACGTAGCTGCTGGAGTACTTAACTTTAATCCATAAATGGTGAACATCGCTCTTGACGGTACATGTTTTACAGCATCAATAGTAACCGGTAATGGCGCCTTGCTAGGTCGTAGCAAATGACGTAGCTGAAGGCTATGCTAACTATCGTCTCGGCAAATGAGAGCGTATTTTGTCAGTGAACCATCGCTAGCAAAGTCGGCTGTACAACTGGGGTCGAGTGCTAGGAAGTCTCTCTAGACCTGCCGTGTGGCGGCGCTCGGTCTACATCACTGATAGTGGCGACACGCGGGTCCGACGTACACTAACGGACCGCGTCCGATTTAAAGACTACCACCTAGCAAGTGTGGTGTCTGGCGGTGACACCACATTAACAGTAGTATCAAGAAAGCCAAAGCGCTTTTACAGCTCGCCGTTCTGTCTGGAGATGAAAGAAAATAACTCTGAGGAGCAAATTACGGATAATTGAAAGTAATGTGAAATCTGTTCTTCTGTATGGACGTGAAACGTGGAAAGTGTCAAAGCAGCTAATCCAGAAACCGCAGACATTCGACAACAGAGATCTGAGGAACATGCTGGTGATATGGTGGCCAAATGTCACCTCTAGCGAAACACCCTGGGAAAATACCAACCAGAAGATAATTGAGCTGCAAATACGAAGCAGGAAGTGGAGATGGTCAGGACATTCGGGAAAGACCAAATGAAAAAACTGGGAAGGAAGCACTTTATTGGATCCCGCAGGAACGACGGAGCAACGAATAGGATGGGAAGAAGTGAAAATAGTAGTACTAGAGCGAGAAAGACGGCAAATCTTTGTTGCAGCCCTATGCTCTATATAGGGAGTTAAAGGAATGAATAAAATAGTAAATAAATTGTCAAGTAACCTTCAGTATGCATAATATTTGTACCTTTCTTACCGTCTTCTATTGGACTATCCTGACGATAGCGTTGTCTACGATGATCACTCGCCGTAGAGGAAAACGTACTGGTTCCCATTAATCAAAATTTTTTCAAGTCATTCACATATGTGAGAACATATTTCATATGCTCTGATCATTGTTAACACTCTGCAGTGTTATACCGTGCCACATGTCCTCCGTAAATCTACGAATATGAAATCTGTTCCCCTTCGTCCGTGGTTCGTAGTATATCGTGCGAGAAAATTTGCGATATGAGTTTCGCATGAGTAATGCTATTTGAGTCCGTATTCATTTGTGGATAGAAACATCTCTCAAGGAATTTTATTATACTCGACCACAGAGTATGCTCAAGTATCCTACAGCACACCGGCGTTAAGATCATTAGTCTGCAATATTTCGGATCCAATCTTCTATTATTCTTTTAAAAAAAAACGTTGTCTAGGGGTAGCGTCGTTGATTAATAATGAAAACGTCTTCGGTCCCGGGTTGGAAACTCGCCACCGCATAAGTTTTGATTAATAATCAGCATTGGCGACGTAAGAAGTCACCTTAATTCTGTCAACGTCCTTGTCAAAGAAGCCGGAGACGCGTACAAAGCTTCAGGACACACTCTTGTCCTTGGGGTGGGAAACTGCCCCTAAAGGCGGAAGAATTAGCAATAATCAAAGGCATGAGGGTGCAGAATACAATAGAAACAACTGCATTCAAGACACATAATGTGTATCCACACGACATGTAATTGAGAAGTGTCATGATTATCCCTCCATTGGAAAAGGATTCCGCTCGCTCGGATCTCCGGGAGAGGACTGTCAAGGGGGAGGCGACCATGAGAAACGCACTGAATAACCAACGAAAGGATAACGTTCTACGAGTCGGGGAATAGAATCTCAGAAGCTTGAACATGGTAGGGAAGCTAGAAAACCTGAAAAGAGAAATGCAAAGGCTCAATCTAGATATAACAGGGGCCTGTGGAGTGAAATGGAAAGAAGACAAGGATTTATGGTAGGAAGATTACGGCGCAGTATCAACGGCAGCAGAAACCCGTAACGGGAGTTGGATTCGTTATGAATAGGAAGATAGGACAGACAGTGTATTAGTGTGAACAGCTAAGTGACAGGTTTTTCCAACCAAAATTGACATCAAACCAACACCGGCAACGATAACCCAGGTGTATATGCTGACGTCGCAAACTGAAGACGAAGAGATAGAGGTGTATGGGGATATTGAAAGGATAATCCAGTATATGAAGGGAGATGAAAATCTAATATGGGGGACTGGAAAGCAGTTATAGGGGAAGAAGTAAAAGTTACAGGGGAATATGAGTTAGAGACAAGGAATGAGAGAGGAGAAAGACTAATTGAGTTCTGTAATAAATTTCGAGTAGTAACAGCGAACACTCTGTTCGGATATCACAAGAGGAGGAGGTACGCTTGGAAAAGGCCGGGTGATACGGGAGAATTTCAGTTGGTTTACATCATGGTCACACGGAGATTCCGAAATCAGATGCTGGATCGTAACGCGTACCCAGGACCAGATACAGACTCGGATCGCAATGTAGTAGTGGCGAAGAGCAGCGGAAGTTTAAGAGATCAGTCAGGAAAAATCAACACGCGAGGAAAGGTACGACGAGATATGTTTGAACTTCTCTAAGGCAATAAGGAATATCTCAGTAGGCAGTAAAGTTGAAAGGGAACGGACATCTCTAAAAAGGGCAATCATAGAAATTGGAAGAAAAACGGAAAAAGCACAAAGCAGGTAACTGCGAAGAAATAATGAGTAACTGAAGAAATACTTCAGTTGATCGATGAAAGAAAAAAGTACAAAAATGTTCAGAGAAATTCAGTAGTACAAATGGTTCAAATGGCTCTGAGCACTATATGATTTAACATCTGAGGTTATCAGTCCCCTAGAACTTAGAACTACTTGAACCTAAATAACCTAAGGACATCACACACACCCATGCCCGAGGCAGGATTCGAAACTGCGACCGTAGCGGTCGCGCGGATCCAGACTGAAGCGCCATGAACCGCTCGGCCACAAAGGCCGGCTCAGTAATAGAAAAGTACTAGTTGCTGAGGAATGACATAAATAGGAAGACTAAATCTCTGCAAGAAAAATGAGAAATCGAAAAAAAAAGTGATTGTTTGGAGGACAGGCTCAGCATGTAAGAAAACATCCTTCGGTGATATTAAAAGCAAGGGTGATAATATTAAGCGTCGAACGGGAATTCCACTGTTGAATACAGAGAAAGAGTACACTGAAAGCCTCTATGAGGGGAAGATTTGTCTGATGTGATAGAAGAAGAAACGGGAGTCGGTTTGGAAGAGAAAGGGGATACAGTATTAGAATCTGAATTTAAGAGAACTTTGGAGGGCTTAAGATCAAATAAGGCTGAAGGAATAGATAACACTCCCTCGCAATTTCTAAAATCATTGGGGGAAGTGGTAACAAAACGACTGTTCACGTTGTTGTGTAGAATGTATGCGTCTGGAGACATACCATCCGACTTTCGGAAAATTATCATCCACACTATTCCGAAGACTGCGAGAACAGACAAATGCGAGGATTATCACTCAGTCAGCTTAACATCTCATGCACCCAAGTTGCTGACAAGAATAATATACAGAAGAACTGAAAAGAAAATTGTGGATGTGTTAGATGCCGATCAGGTTGGCTTTAGGAAAGGTAAAGGCATCAGAGAGGCAATTATGACGTTGCGGCTGGTAACGGAAGGAAGACTAGAGAAGAATCAAGACAGGCTCACAGGATTTGTCGATCTGGAAAAAGCGTTCGCCAATGTAAAATGGTGCAAGACGTTAAAAATTCCGAGAAAAAACGGGTAAGCTACAAGGAGAGACGAGTAATATACAATATGTACAAGAGCCAAGAGGGAATAATATGTGTGGACGACCAAGAACGAAGTGCTCTGATTAAAAATGGTGTACGACATGGGTGTAGTCTTTCGCCCCTACTGTTCAATCTGTACATCGAAGAAGCAATGACGAAAACAAAAGAAAGGTTCAGGAGTGGAATTAAAATTGAAGTTGAAATGATATCAGTGATACGGTTCGCTGATGTCGTTGCTATCCTGAGAGAAAGTGAAGAAGAATTAAATGATCTGCTGAATGAAATGAACAGTCTGACAAGTACAGAATTTGGGTTGAGAGTAAGCCGAAGATATAAGAAAACAATAAGAAGTAGCAGAAATGAGACCAGCGAGAAACTTGACATCAGGATTGATTGTCACGAAGTACATGAAGGGATTTTACTACCTAGGCCGCATAACCCGTGACGGACGAACCAAGGAGGACGTCAGAAGCAGACCAGCACTGTCAAAACTGGATTCCTGGCCAAGAGACGTCTACTAGTATCAAACACAGATTTTAATTTGAGGAACAAATTTCTGAGCATTTACATTTGGAACACAGCACTGTATGCTAATGAAACATGGACTGTAGGAAAACCAGAACAGAAGGGAATCGAAGCAGTTGCGATGTGGTGCTACAGAGGTATGTTGAAAGTTAGGTGGACTGATAAGGTAAGATATGAGGAAGTTCTGCGCAGAATCGGAGAGGAAACTAATATGTTGAAAACACTGACAAGGAGAATGGACATGATAGTAGGACACCTGTCAAGACGTCAGGAAATGACTTTCATGGTACTAGAGGGAGCTATAGAGAGCGGAAGCTGTAGAGGAAGACAGAGCCTGGAATACAGGCAGCAAATAATTTGAGGAGTTAGGTTGCTCCGGGATGAAGACGTCGACACAGGACACAGGAGATGAAGTCGCAGGGGGCCGCATCAAACCAATCAGAAAAATGATTGCTCAAAAAAAAAAAAGAAAGCTGGAGTGCCTTGCACTTTTTTTTTCAGATGCTTCAATTTCTGCAATGGAGAGAGGTTCGAAAAGAATGCAAGCAAAGTAAGAGACCAGTGTAGAAGAGTAATCTCTGTAAAATCAAATTGTGATTCCATCTGTAGCTACAATTTTATCGATATACTCCTTCTTATACGTTTTTTAAAGTAGTTGTTTCTTTACTGGCATTGTACATCTTATCTGAACTTGAATGTAGTGACATACTGCTCATTTAAGTTTATAGCGATATTTTCCATAAAAAAGAGGAGGAAAGTGCGTCGATACATCTACATTAAGACTGTTGGGCAAAAAGAAGATTTACATCGAATGATACATAAACACTGAATAGAGAGCCGGAAATTGATGGCATATTCCTGCCAGCCATTTTTAGTACATTCCCCGCCTCCGATTACGAAATTTATACCTATAAACACTAACAACCGTCACGATATTATAAGGCTCATATCAAGGACTGTCGCCAAAATAGTATTTTTCCCTTTTAGAAATCCATAGTTTTTTCCAGTATCCGTAACAAGGACATACATACAAGGGGTGGGGGCTGGACCTGGAATTTATCGAGTGCTTCTAATATTTTGGAAGAAGAATCGCGGCTTTAAGAAGTCATAAGAAAGTTCCGTTCTCGACTCTGTTAGAAACCTGTGTATTACCGACTCTTAACTCATTTTCTTCGAAGAAAAACATACACTGAAATCTTTCTTGTGTTATCCATAGTATTACTAGAAAGTAATTGCTCGACCTGAACGGGAAGTCATTCTCCCCTACCTCTCAACAATTCCGGCGCTTATCTCTCTGCTCCCACTCGAGGGACGAGCAAACAGAAGTTTCAGATTGGTTCATTACGTCGTATTTTCATCGCAGGGAAAGTTCCTTCGCTGCATGTCTTAGGAAATAAGAGAAGCGGTACAAACTGTGTCGTTGCTACACAATCTAAATATTCCATAGGCTTTCTCTGTCCTTAGAAGTTTCTTTTATCGACTGATTTTTACCTGTGGAAAATCAAGTTTTTCTAACAACCTCCAGTTTCCTCAGACATCAATGTGTACACAAGGCACTCGGAAACACTGTCGACACTAGCTGTGTACGACCGAAATACGTTGCAGCATTTAAAATACACAAAACGCAAGTGCGACTGAAATAAAAGGAAAGGACCTGCCAGTTAGCAATAGGAGCGATCGAGACGCTCGATCGTATAAAACTGGACTTGTATTGGTGAAGGTGATGATTCAAATCCCCATCCTTACATCCACATTTACCATTCATGTGACTTTCTGAAACTACTCGAGATTCAAATCGGGCACTGCTGATTTCCTTCCCTATCCTTCCTAAATCCGTGCATATATTCCTCCTCGTCAGCGGAAGGTTAAACCATAATCTCACCTCGTAAGGGACTGACGTAAACTCCATCTCCCTGCGGAGAAATGGTGTGGTAATACACAGGAGCTCTACCGCACTTCATGAGCACATAACGGGTCACCGTATATAAAGCTCTTTGCTAGTGATGGCGCATTTATGTGTTCTCTGTCATTAATAGACAGTAAGGACACTTCCCTCCCGCCCTCTCCCCCCTCCCCCTCTTTCCTGTGTCATTGTGCGAACCCACTATGAAGATAATCATCGCAGGCAAGTTAAGGAGAAACAAAGGAAATTTTACGGTTGTGCTAGTGTTGTTTCCACATTATTCTCGTTCAGTTCGAAGCCTGGTTTGATGTACCTCTCCAAGGTAGTTTATTCTGCACAAACCTATTCATCCTCCCACCACAATTTTTATCATCCCCCCCCCCATCCACCCTAAGCTACCTTTCATTACCAATTTGACGATAGCTTGATGACCCAGTAACTGCTGTATAAACTAATCTCTTCTGACAGGCAGGTTGTCCCATAAATTTTGCACGTTTAGATTGTGGCCAAGATAGACACTAAGCCCACGCCTACTACAGTAGTACAAGATCATACGCCAACTAACTCTGCAGATGACGAAGAAATTGAAGAAATGTATGACGAAACAAAAGAAATTATTCAGATAGTGAAGGGAGACGAAAATTTAATAGTCATGGGTGACTGGAATTCGGTAGTAGGAAAAGGGAGAGAAGGAAACGTAGTAGGTGAATATGGACTGGGGCTAAGAAATGAAAGAGGAAGCCGCCTGGTAGAATTTTGCACAGAGCACAACTTAATCATAACTAACACTTGGTTCAAGAATCATAAAAGAAGGTTGTATACATGGAAGAAGCCTGGAGATACTGACAGGTTTCAGATAGATTATATAATGGTAAGACAGAGATTTAGGAACCAGGTTTTAAATTGTATGATATTTCCAGGGACAGATGTGGACTCTGACCACAATCTATTGGTTATTAACTGTAGATTAAAACTGAAGAAACTGCAAAAAGGTGGGAATTTAAGGAGATGGGACCTGGATAAACTGACTAAACCAGAGGTTATACAGTGTTTCAGGGAGAGCGTAAGGGAACAAATGACAGGAATGGGGAAAAGAAATACAGTAGAAGAAGAATGGGTAGCTTTGAGGGATGAAGTAGTGAAGGCAGCAGAGGATCAAGTAGGTAAAAAGACGAGGGCTAGTAGAAATCCATAGGTAACGTAAGAAATATTGATTTTAATTGATGGAAGGAGAAAATATAAAAATGCAGTAAATGAAGCAGGCAAAAAAGAATACAAACGTCTCAAAAATGAGATCGACAGGAAGTGCAATATGGCTAAGCAGGGATGGCTGGAGGATAAATATAAGGATGTAGAGACTTATCTCACTAGGGGTAAGATAGATACTGCCTACAGGAAAATTAAAGAGACCTTTGGAGAAAAGAGAACCACTTGTATGAATATTAAGAGCTCAGATGGAAGCAAAGAAGGGCAAGCAGAAAGGTGGAAGGAGTATATAGAGGGTCTATACAAGGGCGATGTACTTGAGAACAATATTATGGAAATGGAAGAGGATGTAGATGAAGATGAAACGGGATACTGCACTGAAAGACCGGAGTCGAAACAAGGCCCCGGGTGTGGACAACATTCCATTAGAACTACTGACGGCCTTGGGAGAGCGAGTCCTGACAAAACTCTACCATCTGGCGAAATACCCTCAGACTTCAATAAGAATATAATAATTCCAATCCTAAAGAAAGCAGGTGTTGACAGATGTGAAAACTGCCGAACTATCAGTTTAATAAGTCACGGCTGCAAAATACTAACACGAAGTCTTTACAGACGAATGGAAAATCTACGAGAAGCCGACCTAGGGGAAGATCAGTTTGGATTCTGTAGAAATATTGGAACACGTGAGGTAATACTGACCCTACGACTTATCTTAGAAGCTAGATTAAGGAAAGGCCAACCTACGTTTCTAGCATTTGTAGACTTAGAGAAAGCTTTTGACAATGTTGACTGGAATACTTTCTTTCAAATTCTGAAGGTGGCAGGGGTAAAATACAGGGAGCGAAAGGCTATTTACAATTTGTACTGAAACCAGATGGCAGTTGTCGAGGGACATGAAAGGGAAGCAGTGGTTGCGAAGGGAGTTAAGACTGGGTTGTAGCCTCTCCCCGATGTTATTCAATCTGTATATTGAGCAAACAGTGAAGGAAACAAAAATATTTGGAGTAGCTATAAAAATCCATGGAGAAGTAATAAAAACTTTGAGGATCGCCGATGACATTGTAATTCTGTCAGAGACAGCAAAGGACTTGGAAGAGCAGTTTAACGGAATGGATAGTGTCTTGGAAGAAGGATATAAGATGAACATCAACAAAAGCAAAATGAGGATAATGTAACGTAGTCGAATTAAGTTGGGTGATGCTATTAGATTAGGAAATGAGACACTTAAAGTAGTAAAGGAGTTTTGCTATTTGGGGAGCAAAATAACTGATGATGGTCGAAGTAGAGAGGGTATAAAATGTAGACTGGCAACGGGGAGGAAAGCGTTTCTGAAGAAGAGAAATTTGTTAACATCGAGTGTAGATTTAGGTGTCAGGAAGTCGTTTCTGAAAGTATTTGTATGGAGTGTAGCCATGTACGGAAGTGAAACATGGACGATAAATAGTTTAGGCAAGAAGAGAATAGAAGCATTTGAAATGTGGTGCTACAGAAGAATGCTGAAGATTAGATGGGTAGATCACGTAACTAATGAGGGGATACAAAATTGTTAAGGCTTTCGTGGCCACTTGTTGACAAACTGCCTATTGGCTTCTATCTCGGGTTCTTCGGCCGCCGACAATAGAGTGTGAAGCTTTGACAATGCCAGCCACTCGTGCTGGCGAAACGTCAGAACAATCATTAGATGAACGTCGGCCGAAGAACCCGAGACAGAAGCCAATAGGCAGTTTGTTAATGAGGAGATGTTGAATAGGATTGGGGAGAAGAGAAATTAGTGGCAGAATTTGACGAGAAGAAGGGATCGGTTGGTAGGACATGTTCTGAGGCATCAAGGGATCACCTATTTAGTATTGGAGGGCAGCGTGGAGGGTAAAAATCGTAGAGGGAGACCAAGAGATGAACATACCAAGCAGATTTAGAAGGATGTATGTTGCAGTAGGTACTGGGAGATGAAGAAGCTTGCACAGGATAGAGTAGCATGGAGAGCTGCATCAAATCAGTCTCAGGACTGAAGACTACAACAACAACAGATTGATTAACTCCTTATTAGTTAAAATTATAAATTATGCAACCCACCCTTCTTCTGACTTCAGCAATTACCGTGCCGCATCACGCTTGAAAAGCTTCAGTTCTCTCTTTTCTGATATTTCTATCGTCCACATTTCACTTCCTTTTTAGGCCACATTCCAACTACATTTGGACAATTTCTAATCTTTAGATTTATATTTGATATTAAAAATCTATCTCTTCCAGAAATTCTTTTCTTGTTATTACAAATGCATGATACAACCTCTCTTTTTTGGTCAGTGTCGCTTATCTTGTGCCCAAATGTCAAAACACCTTTGCTACTGTTAACGTCCTGTTTCGTAACATAATTCCCTCAACATCACATTATTTAAATCAGTGACATTCCTTTAGCCTTGTTCTATTTTTAGTTAATATTCATCTTACGGCATCTTTTCAAGACGCTATTCAGTCCGTTCAACTAACCGCCAAGTCCTTTGCCGTCTATGACAAAAATGTTATATCATTGGAAAATTTCAAAGATTTTTTTCTTGTCCCTCATATTTTTAATTCCCCTTGAAAATTCTCTTTGGTTTACTTCACAAACTGGTCAACAACCATATCTCACTCACTTCTCAGCTACCATTTCTTTCACATCCTTCGAACTTCTAAATGCAGTCTGGTCTCTGTATCAAGTCGTAGACAGCCTTCCGTCCCCTGTATTATATTACTCTTACCTTCAGAATTTTGAAGAATATATTACAATAAATACCGTCATTCAGTCCTCAGTCGATCTTCTAACTTAAGTCGAATAGTCGGTATTGGCTCGGGTGGTCCCACATTTCTTCGGAATCCGAACAGGTCTTCCACATTGTGGGCTCTACAATTTTTTCCAATATTCTGAAATAGTCAGTGTCTTTATTTTGCGACTATTACTTATAAAATTGGCAGTTCTGTGATATTCACAGCTATCAGCTTCTGAATTCCATGAAACTGGAATATTACATTATACTCAGGTCATTACCCTCTGTTTGTTTTTCATATTTTTGCTTTCTTACGTTAACTCGCTCGCGTTTGTCTATGTTCCCGCCGCTCAAACAGTTGCATTGTCTCTTTGGTCGGGGACGCGCGCCGCCACCCGCACCAATCTGCCCCGTCACTGTTGCGGCTGTTCGTTTTCCGGACAACGGCGACCAAAATGTTGCCCGTTGAGGCTTCCCCGCGCGTGACCACCCCCTCCTCTCCTACCTCGGTCTGCTCGAGTAAATCCCACGTCATATTCATTACGTCTTTCGTTATTTTGGTGATTGTTATAATTGTTCCTACTCTGATAATTATGACCGCCCTGGAACCGATTGTCAGCGTCTCGGTACCTCGCGTCAATGTCACCAACTTCCTTCAAAAACTCTGTTTTACTATTTTCATCCATTAAGTAACCTCGGACACTCCACGGTAATTTTCTGCGTAGTATCGTCAGCATACTTTTTTCCGACATCCGTCCCTGAACGTACTCGACTTCTTTGACTAAGTCTTCACAGTATGTCTTCATGTTTGTATCTTTGCTTGGCCGGTAAGGGGAAGCTTACATAAATTCTTGCAACACTTCAAATGGTTCAAATGGCTCTGAGCACTATGGGACTCAACTGCTATGGTCATAAGTCCCGTAGAACTCAGAACTACTTAAACCTAACTAACCTAAGGACATCACACACATCCATGCCCGAGGCAGGATTCGAACCTGCGACCGTAGCGGTCGTGCGGTTCCAGACTGTAGCGCCTTTAACCGCTCGGCCACTCCGGCCGGCCTGCAACACTTCGTCCTGCTTATCCGCAGACCAGTATTTATCTTCGAACTTGGTTAGAAATTCCTCCAATGTTCGACATTTATCCGTTGCATGGACGACCCAGCTACTCGCGTCTCCGATTAATTTAGTTTTCGCAATTCTAATCCTTCGGGTAACGCGGACGGAATTATTTTCCTGCGCACGTCCATGAATATAACGGGTTGGACCCCTCCTTTCGGATCGAATTTCCCGATTTCAAAAGTCACATGGCTAGAATATGTCGCACCCAACGCGAACGTAGTCGTCAATTTTTTTACATTTTCTAAGTTTTTCACTTGCTCTTTGATTCTATTGGCTTCGGACCTCAAACTCTCTACTTCTGTATTTTTAAACTATACGAGTTTGTGGTTCACGCCGACCTCTAACAATCAGGTTTTATCCTGTACTTCCGTATTAATTGCGATTACTGTGTCATTTAATTTCTTTTCTGTTTCATTCTGAACCTTCACGATCTGTCCTTTCAAGGTACTGACTGGCCGATCTAGTTCGTATCGGATTTTCACTTATTCGTCAGTGACCACTTTAATTTCCTGGTCTACTTTTTCCTTCAGATCATTACGTATTAAATTGACATCGTCCGTCAGCCTACTGCTAACTGCGTCACACAATTCCTCTCTTTGATTTTTAATTTCATTGCTGACTGACTTCTTTAATGCTTCCATCTTATTATCAAATTTACTTTCTAACTCATTAACTTTTTCGGTTAACTTTTTGTCCATTTTCGTAGTCAAAGTTTTAATTTGCCCACCAAGTTGACTTTTCAACAAACCCATATTACTATTCACATTGTTCAGATGATTTTTCATTTCACTTTTCATCGAACCTATCATCTGAAATAATTTATCCCAATTATTAGATTCCAAACAACCTGCCATATTAATTGTAACTGAGGCGGAATAGGGGGAACCAGTCCGCATTAGCTGAGGCAGATGGAAAACCGCCTAAAACCCATCTACAGACTGGTCGGCACACTGGACCCGGGCGGACTCGTGCCGGTCCCCGGCACGCCTTCCCTCCCGGAAAGCAGTACGTTAGACCGCACGGCTAACCGGGAGGGCACTGAATGAATGGTTTCTTATCTGTTCCATAAAGAATATTCTCTTGTCTCAGCGTTCCTTTGACAGTATCAGTAACTAAAAAATTGTGCACTATACGCACAAATACTTTCGTTCTTCTTGCGCACTACTTCCATCTTATTTATTTAACACTAAGTAAATCATTTTTAGAATTTCAGCAGATTTACCTATCTCCTTTCATAAATTGCTCATAGATCCATAAAAACTAGCTGTTACTTTGTAACTCAATCACTAAATACGTGCGAAATTATTTTGTTTAACACATGCGTTATTAACAGCGTCAGTCTTTATGAACTGTAGATTCGCTGAGAATTGAGTATCGAACATCTACTTTCTAACAGAAAGACAGCAGAGTATTCTCATGACAGTTTCTACTGACACGCCTATTGGTAAAATACTGGGTCATTATACAATAGCAGTAATCTAACGCGTGTAATCTGCTTTTTCTTTTATTAGTGATCAACAACAGTAAAACTTCACTGAGGTGGCAAACGTCATGGGGTAGCGATACGCACACACACGCATGGCGGCAGTATCTCGTGCAGAAGGTATGAAACGGCAGTGCGTTATCGGAGCTATCATTTGTAGAGTACAGGTGATTCACGTGGGAAGGTTTCAGACATGACTATGGTAGCACGAGGCGAGTTAACAAAGTTTGAACACGGAATGATAGTTGGAACTAGACGCATGAGACAATCCATTTCGGAAGTCGTTAGAGAATTGAATACTCCGAGATCCACTGCATCAAGAGTGTGCCGAGAATACCGAGTCTCAGGCATTACCTCCCACCTCTCACGCAATGGCTGTGCGGCCTTCACGTAACGACAGAGAGCAGCAGCGATTGCGTAGTATTATCAGTGTTAACAGACAAGCAACACTACGTGGAATAACCAGAGAAATCAATGTGAGACTAGGACGGACATATCCGTCAGTACAGTGCGGCAAAATTTGGCGTTAATGGCCTGAAATCCCTGCGCTAGCATGACAGAGCGGATGAGGTTATATTTGTGGAAAGGACCAAAATAAGTTACTGTCAGTTGCACTCAACATATAAACTTTATTTCTTAAAACAGACAACCACAGAAGCAAGAGTCAAAAACTCTCAAGTTTTAACAGAAGACCTCCTATGATTAAATTTAGATCTGCTGAAGGCCACATCGAAACGCCGAGGCACAAGGCCTAAGCAAGGAATTGAGGTACAGGAGTTCTTCTGGAGGTTTCACTTTTTTAGAAATAAAACTTTTATCTTCAATATAAATAGGCTGAAAGCTTTAGCTTAAATTTTTCCCATAGAACTCGGCTGAAGGCTACACATTAATCTAGACGAGTGTTACGATATAAGGCCGAAACAAAGATTTTCAATGTTTAATCTAAATAGGCTGAAACCTCGGCTGAAAGCCGCATATCAACAAAACAATTTAATGGCTTAAGGCCTAGGAAGAAGAGCTTTCAATTTGAAAAAGCTGAAGGCCTTATCTTAAAATATTTCGTGTAAGACTCGGCTGAAGGCCTCATACTAAAGAATAACAATCTTATGACTTAAGGGCAAGACAAGGATTTTGAATTTTTAATTTAAGAGAGATTAAAACTCGGCATAAGGCCACACACCATGCAGAAAACAATTTTATGACATAAGGCCTAAAGGGATGAGCTTCTAAATCTCAACTGAAATAGGCTAGAGCCTTATCCTACAATGCTTCACATAAAATTTGGCTGAAAGACACATACGAAACCCAAACAATCTCACAGCTTAAGGCCACATACGAAATAGAAAATATTTCTTACGGCTTAAGGCCTAGGCAAAATTTTCAACTTTTGGTTTGAAAAGGCTGAAAACTCGGCTGAAGGTAACATACGAACTAGAAACAAGTTTACAGCTTAAGGGCTAGGCACAATAAAATTTTCAATTTTAATTTTGAAAGGGTGCTACACGGCTGAAGGGCACATACCAAAGAAGAAACAGTTTTTTTTTTTGCGGCTTAAGGCCTAAGAGGAAAAGCCTTGCAATTTGAATGAGCTAAAACTCGGTTGAAGGCCACAAAGAGTACTTAAGACTAAAAACGAAATGACTATGTAAAATACAAGGAGCGGCGCTCAGAAGATTCCAAGGGTCGGCCCGGGAAGATAACACTAATGCACGTTCAGGTGAGACAATAATGGGACTTAACATCTATGGTCATCAGTCCCCTAAAACATAGAACTACTTAAACCTAACTAACCTAAGGACAGCACACAACACCCAGCCATCACGAGGCAGAGAAAATCCCTGACCCCGCCGGGAATCGAACCCAGGAACCCGGGCGTGGGAAGCGAGAACGCTACCGCACGACCACGAGATTCGGGCTCAAGTGAGACAGGCAGCCAGACCGACAACCTCTTAATCGGAAGGCAACCCAACCGCAAGCCACACGACGAACCAACCAACAAGATCAGTTCTGCTCCACCCGACCAGGAAAACGACAACAAGATGTCAATAGCAAAACGTCCTGGATACTGGTGCCCAATCCAGCCAAGTCAGAACAAACGCCAAAAACTACCAACACCACCTCAGCTGTCGAACTACACGCCGTGCTGGACAGCACCAACACGACGAGGAAAATACACTGCCAAAAACTACGTTAAAGACCAGGGCAGGTCACCGGAACGTCAACGGCCATAAGACAGAAGATACCGCTGGCACATATCCTTAATGAAGGAATGAATTAAATTAAGTTAAACACCACACAGGAATACGGCTGAAATTCTAGCCGACTTCAATGCACACACGTTGCTGCTGGCGGGAATCTCCCAGAAAGCGACAACCAGGATCAAACGAAGAGATGTGATAGTAGTTGAGGCTTGAGAGTAGGTTAAATGAACACTCTATTTTAGTGTCCAGGATCGGTGGGCGACGAACTTCGTAAGCCTCCCAAGAAACGCCTCACAACTCCAACTTCGCATGTACACCGCCAGCGGCTCCGGCCTGACGACGCACCACGGAGACTTCCTCGCTGCTCTGCCCCAACCGACCGACTGCCAGCAGCAGGAAACGGTCGAAGGACCAGACGTCGGCTGATGGGACGACCGACCGAACGACCAACCAACGGTCGTTCCCACTCCAATCTCCTTCAATCGGACAGTGCATGTGTGTTGCCAGCGGTCGGCAAGTACTGGCTGTCCGCAATTCACTGGTGCTCCGTCCCCGACGCTCCTTCGTCGCCGACCACTGCTCTGTCTCCCACTGCACAGCTGGTCCGTGTCCAGACACACCACGACCCGGAAATACTATCGGTCGCTACAGAGATGGTACGACAGTGCACTGTCGATACGCGGTGCTGCTGCCACTCATGGGCAACTAAGGCAGGAAGTTAGTGACGCCAGTAAATGGAATAAGAAAACGAGGCGGCAGTACCGTAATATAAGATGACACGGCTAATGGCTTAAGGTAGCAGACGGCCGACGCAAGTACTTTTGCTAACAGCACGACGTTGCGGACAGCGCTTCATCTCAGGGCTCGTGACCATGTCTGATGGACCTTCGATGATTGGCTGGATAAGAGTGGCATGCTCAAATGGTTCTGAGCACTATGGGACTTAACTGCTGAGGTCATCAGTCCCCTAGAACTTAGAACTACTTAAACCTAACTAACCTAAGGACATCACACACATCCATGCCCGAGGCTGGATTCGAAACAGCGACCGTAGCGGTCCCGCGGTTCCAGACTGTAGCGCCTAGAACCGCACGGCCACACCAGCCGGCGTGGCCTGCTCACACGAGTCTCGATTTCGTTTCGTAAGAGCTGATAGTAGACTTCGAGTGTGATGCAGATCCCACGAATTCATGGACACAAGTTGTCAACAAGGCACTATGCAAGCTGGTGGTGGCTTCATAATGGTGTGGGCCGTGTCTACGTGGAGTGCACTGGATTCTTTGATCCAGCTGAACCTACCATTGATTGCAAATCGTCACGCTTGGTTACTTGTAGACCATTTGCAGCCCTCCGTGGACTTCATCTTCTCAAACACCGATGGAGTTTTTATGGGTGCCATGCTACGTGTTTTAAGGACATCCTGCACAATTCGAGCGAATGATTTGGCCACGGAGGTCGCCGGATCCCGTCGAACATTTTTCAAACATAATCGCGAGGTCAGTTTGTGCAGAGAATCCCACCCCGGCAACACTTTCGCAATTATGGATCACTGTAGGGGCAACGTGGCTCAGTATTTCTGCGGGGGACTTCTAACGACTTGATACATGCCACGTCGAGCTACTGCATGACGCCTGGCAAAAGAAGGTCGCACACGAGATTAGGGAGTATTCCACGAATTTTGTCAACTGAGTGCATATCAAATATACCTCTTTGCAGCCGAGAGCATGTACAATAAAACCACAAAATATTTTTTTATTTATTTTACGTGGTGATGAAAATCCCTCAAAGAAATTAAGATATTTCTAATTTATGACTGAATGATATGAAGCTATACATCTCAACTCTGGAGGGCATGGAGCCCAATATCAGACAGTTTGCAGAGAACTGTGTTCGTGAATACGTTCTTTTAGGAAGGTTTCGCTCATAGGAAAGAGGAATGAAAGGGCGGAGATGACAGAGGTGGGGAGCACACCGCTGGGAGCCTCCTTATTGCTCCATCGATCTCCCAAGCACTCACTTCTGGGCAACGGAAGCCCCCTTCTCAAGCCGTCCGGATGAAAACCGAGCGAATGAGAGCGGCGACTTTGTTGTTCACTCCAGGGAAGAACTCCATCTTCTTCCAGTTTCTGTGCGTGTGTCACTGCTTGCGACATTTATCGTACATTATGACGATTTTAGCGAAATTTATGTGTACAAGCCTCAACAGTATCCTCCACGTCATTAGAACCTGCAACAATAAGCATTTTGAATGCAGTGAACAATAGACAAGTAACATGGTTTCAAATATACTATAAATAGTGTATGGCTGTCCATTGACCATTATCAAGGGCAAGAGAGAACGCAGGCTTTCACTGCCATTGCTAATTGTGGTGTCACCGCCAGACACCACACTTGCTAGGTGGTAGCCTTTAAATCGGCCGCGGTCCGTCAGTATACGACGGATCCGCGTGTCAGTGATTGCAGACCGAGCGCTGCCACACGGCAGGTCTAGAGATACTTCCTAGCACTCGCCCCAGTTGTACAGCCGACTTTGCTAGCGATGGTTCACTGACAAATTACGTTCACATTTGCCGAGACGATAGTTAGCGTAGCCTTCAGCTACGTCATTTGCTACGACCTAGCAAGGCGCCATTATCATTTGCTATTTATCTTGTGATGCCTGTGGCGTCAGACCGATGTTCACCAATTATGGATTAAAGTTAAGTATTCCTACAGCTACGACCTTTTTTGCTAAAGTCTAACTTCCTTAAATGTTCCAGACCTCACACCAGGCTGCGTGAGCTTAACGCGTGCCTTTCGGCTACCGGTCATAGTGGCTTGGCTGTCTTGCCAAGTCACAACATTAATGACCCACTGTTGGATACAGGCTTGTTTTAAATACTCCAAATTTATCTCTTTCAGCCCTACGTATCCACATACTCCATGTTTAAAAGAAATGTCTCATATTCTCGCAGGAGGTACAACTGGTCAACAACAGAAAATGTGTTACAGAAGTATGTCTGGAGGCGAACACTAGTTGACGTATTTCGCGTTTTACGTGCGTCGAGAACGGTCAGCACTTATTGTAAATGTTCATTAGTTATTGGTCGTGTTATGTCTCCACACTTAGTCCTTTGACATGTTATGGAATTGTCGTGCATAGCACCTACAACTGTTCACATCAACTACTCCTCTATTGTTGGTTCTCTGACAGTAGCGGTGTTTCCAGTTTTGGGATGCTTTGGACATTTAGTCAATATTGCACTGAATATTTGATTCTATATCCGAATTATATTTGCAGATGAAGCACTCACAGTTTTTATTCCACTTTTTTTTTTTTTTCAATGCTTGTACATTTGTCGTTTCGATCCACCCAAATAGACGTCTATGGATCGACGGCTCAAAAACGCCATTGCTCTTCTTAACTGCCTCTGCTTTACCTTTCAGGTAATGCATGAGTGTCTTACTGCTGCAGTTAATTTTCAGCCCTATTCTCATATTTTCTCTGCCCTTCCAACGTTGTTACACTGTATAAGATAAAAAATTGCATGTAATGGAAAATGTGTTACGTAGATACGAATTCATAATCCATTACCAGAGATGTAAATACATTTTCCAAACCAACAAAATGCATCTTATCTCAAAATGTCACTTCACTCCTGTTTCAATTTAGCACTTTTTATTCTTTTTCTCTAAATAAATCAGTTATGCTGTACTCTTACTATAGAAGATATTTCAAAAACGAAAGATGTAGATTTATCTTCTCGGGCGGTTTCTATTACGATATTGTGATATAGTTTCGTTAAAGTAAGCTTTTCTTGCATTAATGTCAATTTTTTAAACATGGCGTATCGGCTGAGAATAGTCTAATACGCAGCTCTTGACGCCTTCTTTGCTTCAGGTATCTGATATCTTCTTCTTGGGATATCACTCTGCGTATTTCAGTTTCGCCATTATTCTGGTTGTTTTCAACTTCATTTTTATTCCATCTTCCTCAAAAGTATTTCTTTGTGAATGTGTGAGATGGATCAGTTTATTTCCACTGCTAATATTCCGGGAGCGAATTAACTGTGTAAACCTGGTATACATATCTCCAACCCCTCGAAGAAACTATTACCGGATGTCCTAGTAGACTGCAGTGCGTTTGATCGTCGACGTAAAGTTCGGCATCTCACTTCTTGCCACGGGACAATCGAGAATAAAAGTTGTTTCGTATTCTTCGGTTGCTCTCTGTTACCTGTCTTCTTCATCTACTTGGCAACACCACCGATGACACTTTAGTGCCTGGCAGACTGTTCGTCGAACCAGCTTCACAACAATTCTCTGTTATTCCACTCTCTAACAGCGCGTGGAGAAAACTAACAGTTATATCATTCCGTGCTAGCTCTGATTTCCAATATTTTGTTATGATGATCGCTTCTCCCTATGTAGGTGGCGTCAAAAAAACATTATCGGATTCGGAGGAGAAAGTTGGTGATCGAAATTTCGTGAGAAGATCCCGCCGCAACGAGAAACACCTTTATTTTAATTGTTGCATGTAAGGCCCGCCAGTTATGGCAAAACAATGCTTAATCACCTCTGTATCATCAGCAGTGGATTTCCGTTTTATTTATTCTGTACTGTGAACATTTTACTAAATTATTACAAAATCATGGTAGCTTATCATCTGCAACCAAGCGTCGTTGATGAGAAATTTTGTGGGAGGTAACCTATCACTTTATGCTTCAAATGTAATTTTGTTTGTGTTGTTATTTCGAGTATTTATTCGTTTTTACTTACGTTTTTTTGTAGAAAGCCCTTTTTTCCTCAGAATCCTGATGAGGTGTTGTGAAGCACACGTAAATATAACACATATTTTCAGAAATCTGGTAGTAAAAATGTTTTCAGTGCTCCCTGTGTCCGTCTTGATGCACGTTATTAGTTCAGGATTATTTGTTGCTAAGAATTCAAGTGTGCTTTCACAACCGTTTACTATTTCAAACTATTTTCAGAGACTGCGATTAGCACAACTTCGGATGATGTTTTATACGTATCTCCGGAATTAAACATGTATTTTCGCGAAAATATAGAGGGTAAATTGAAGCCACCATCAACTATAACTGTTCGTGACGGGTATGTGTTTGAAATTAGACCCAAGTTTTCTTTGAACTTTTCAGCAACTGTATCACCTGCGTTAGGACGTCAATAGAAGGATTCAGTTGTTATTTTCTTCTGTTTGCCAAGAATGATATCTGTCCACACCAACTCACAGTATCTACTTCTAACAGTAACAAACACGCGACCGGCAACTGTATTTAGCCTATCATTTCTGAACACCTTTAAATCCTTCTCAAAAATTTCCGCTGAACTTATCTCCAGCTTTAGCCAGCTTTCACTGACTATAACGAATTGCTCATCAGTGCTTTGTATTAGCGCTTGGAGCTCTGGTACTTCCCTAATACAGCCACGCAATTTACATCTGCTATGTCGATGCTTCCTAGATCTAGGTTCTTCCTGTGTCCGAGCTTCCCCTATTGAGGCTGAAACTCTTCCATGTTTCCCCAAGGCACTTTAACCAGACTGGACATCCGTTCGATCACCACTGCCGAACCACGACAGTAATGCCAATCCACTGCATCCTCAAGCATGGAGCAGAAAGCAGAGTGTCACCAACTCAGCTCGCATCGTCACACGGCAATCCTTACGCTACACAGACAAACAAACGACTATCGACGTGCTCTACGAAACTCTACTGTAGACACTGACGAACTGTGTGTAATAAAACAGATGAATGTGCAGAGATTAAAAAAGTAAACTATCAAAGCAAGCAGGTGAGGCTAATTCATTCGCTCCTGGTTAGGAACTTGTAAAAGGTCACAAAATTGATTACTTTCCGACACAAACGAAAGTTAAATTAAGGAGCAGAAATTCAGAAACCGAACTACCAAAGGACACAGATGAAACTATACAATCCGCTTGCGGTTAGAAACTCGTCAAATGTCACAAAATCGGTTACTTCCGTGTTGCTGCTTTGTCTTAACCCGGCGGCTGTTGCTTGACTGACTAACTAATGACAACGACCGATCTCTATAGTCCGTTAAAATTAGTTGCGACTTCTGACGTTCGGCTCACCAGATGGGACGTGACGCTGTTGTCCAGGTAACACCAATGGCGACCCGGCTTTCTCTACCAAGCCGCCTGCAGTTCGGTTGGTAAGGCTGCTTTGTTGCCACGCTGTGGATAAACGTACCACTTGGTGTCGCACATTAGACGCATGTTTGCATTCGTCAGCAAAGTGGTATTTTCTTGCGTTGGAGATTTTTGCAGCTGTCAGGTACTTTGAACAAGTGTTTTGTGTTAGCGTTGCATTAGTAACCACAGTGCAGAACGATTGAAAACGAGGTTCGAACTAAAAGTTGTTGCTCAAGAAGACAATCACCGGCTCTAAGTACAACGTTCTGCTGCAAAATATTTTTCCGAATTCGACAATAGTAATGGACATTGCGCATGCGGCTCTGTTGTGAGGGATAAAGCTCCAACAATGCTGTGGAGGAGAGGATATTTTGCTGTGGGTAGAAAGAAATGTTCCATTGGCTAAAGTTGACGTAGCATGTACAAGGCAGATTAACGTAACTTATAGTGCTGTGCAAGCCGAACATTCCACGCTACCAGGTCGACGATCTAGCCCTACCAAGAAGGTAGTTTAGTAGAAGGATTGATAAAGACTGACGAGTTCTGCGTAGTACGTAACTTCCCTTGTTGCCGTGTTAAAATCTGATTCTGTTCCCAAAACACAGCAGAGGGTCAATAACATTCTAATCCTGATACAGTATAACATTAAGCTAGCAGCTGAGAGTGAGACACGTTAATAGTTTATGAAAAATCCCATTCTCAGTATAAAAATCAACATGTAACTTCTTCACTAATATTGTTGCAAAACCCACAGCAATTCGTTTCACCAGCTATCGCTGGTCCTTAAAAATTACGTTATCTCACTGGAAAAATTCTGTAGTTGCTTGAATATCGCGGTAGGTATGGAAGTTTCACATGTTAATGATATGGTTGTGCTATCATTTGCCCCACTCGCTTCTTACTGAACTGTCAAAAGTCGCAACAAATTAAAAGTACTACAGCTTACAAAGCAAACGAACAAAAATCTGTCGACACGCACTACGAGACTCTAATTTAGCCACTGTCGAAAACGCAAGAACCACGTGTAATGATATAGACTGACACTCAGAGATTCAGAAATTTAACTACCAAAGCACACAGATGAAACTAATTAATCTCACAAAATCGGTTACTTCCCAATGCTGCTCTGTCTCGAACGGCGGCTGCCGCTTTACGATAGTCTGGCACAGATTTTCCCCTGTTTTCTACAGTTCTATACACTCTTTCTTCAGTTTTGTTCAGCTGCTAAAGTTGTGTAGAATTTCTTTTATGCTGTACTAACACTCCACGCTTTGTTACTTCTCAAACTGTTTTAGTTTTATCTTACGTGTTATCTCTCTTCATTCACACATCATTTGTGCCATTTAGTATGTTCCAGTGTAACGGGAATACGGCACAATATTTGACGATATTTGTAGCTGCTGTGAGTATATGCAAACGACTACTCCACCACTCTCATGGGTGAAATACGACCCATATTTGTAGCGACCGCACCCTCTCTCATTCATAATTTCATACTTTTCTACAAAATGTCACACGTAAATATTGCAGTTCCAGCATAGTGTCCTATACATTTAAAAAAATTACATTCATTCGCTGGTCGTTTAGAATATAGATCATTCAGGCTACGCAAGAGAGATATCGCGGCAGACTGCAAGGTAAGTGTGCCATTATGAAGTCCATGTACGACAATGTATCACTGCAGAGGTTGCCCGACAGGCTAAATGTATTTAAAATATTATACTGGCTATTCAGAATATTTATTACTGTCGTTATATTTCATACCTACCATTTTAAACAACTGAATCCATTTCTCTTGCATACGAAGATGTTTTGATTTTTGGACAGAAGATAATGATTCGAATTATGAAAACATTCAACTCTCCGTGAAATCTGACAGTCTTCTTCGTTAATTTATCGACAGCAGAATGGAAAAGAAACTTTTAAAATTAATGAAATGTATGAGACATAAAATTAGCTGTCTGCGAATCTGAAAGGTTTCAAGTGCAATAACTCTTCATACGTAAAAATTTCAAAGAATTGTCTGTGGGAAATACTTTTTAAAATGCAATGTAGGTGGATCAGAAAGTTTGTAGAAAGATTCTCCACTGACTCAGTTTGAAAAAATCACTGATCGTCTGGGACTTGCCCAAACCCTCGTGTGAGGAACTGAACATTCGATGTCGTCAGGCGGGTAGAGCAGTCTCCTCAGTGTGTGAGACAACTGCCGATTCAGGATTGTAACTGAATACTGCGATTCCCGAATCGGAAATGACCAATGTAGAGCATATTTTGCGGAACGAGGTGGCGCACTGGGCGACGGCACCATCCAGTTCCTGATTTCCAATGATTTCGCTAAATCGCTCTAGGAAGATGCTGTGAAGATTGTCTTAAGAGGGTGCGACCGATTTTCTTCCTCATCCTTGAAACAATCTGAGCGTGTGCCCCCCTCTAATGACATCGGTGTCGACGAGACGTTAAACCCCAAGCTTTCTTCCTTCCTTCGGGTGTATGTTTACGTACGTACATCAATTTACCAAAAGACTGTACTTTAATCCACTAAAAGGAATAGTATTTAAATTATTTAGTATGTTTTACATTTATTTTGGGCTAATTTTAGTTTTTATAACATTTGACGATTCATTAACAATTGTTAGAAAATACTGCTTTTGAATAAGTTCTTACAAATAAAAAACAACAAATTTTTAAAATAGCGTATGCAGTAAGGTAGAGAAGGACGTAGAATCCATGTGAAAATGTTATTTAGACGTAATTTATACGTAAATTATCAAAATGAGAAGAGACTGAAAAATTTACAAAGCTGTATGTAGTTCATTTTGCTTCCATGGGGGTTCACTGCCTCTAAGTGTTTTATAAAAGAATGGATTGTCGGTTGTGGGCTGTATTGTGCTTCACTGAAATCCTGCTATTAGCTAAATTCGGACATGAGCAGTTATCAAGCACATTAGGTCTGCCATGTAGTACATATTCTTCTATGTCGCATGCATTAAACAAGATGTCGTACTGCAACGTAAAACACTCTAAGTGCGGCAGGCTGCAGCACTTAGACTGTGTGATGATCATGATATGTGATGAGCACGATATGTTATACATGACAGAGCAAATGTGCCTGATAATGGTTCACTGCCGAAATCAGCTAATAGTACGATTTTACACACATAAAAAAAAGTTTTGCATCACCCGAATTCACAGACCTCCTGAAGGTAGACGTTGACTGTGGATATTGTATCACAGACACAGTCCCTTTGACTGTTCAGAGATGTCACTAAACCCGCCCAAAGATGTAAAGAACCACGCACGATGAGGTCCCATACTCCAAGGAGCATAGGGAACGATGGGGGAGACTAGGCAAGCTCCTAGCGGAGGTGGTTTGCCATTTTCTTCATCCGACCGTAATGGTGATGAATGATGATGATGAAGAAAACACAACAACACCCGATCATCTCCAGGCTGGAAAAATCCCTAACCTCGCTGAGAATCGAACCCGGAACCCCGTGCACGGGAAGCGAGAGCGCTACCGAGCATGAGCAGTGCCTGTTAGACGGATGGGGTCCGACAACCGATCGGTTTCAGTCATTTCACCAGAAAGGAGGTACACGGCTCTTCTTCGCTGTTCTTCAACCATGCATAGACGGCCAATACCGCGATTTGATTGCTTCCGCGTTGTTACTTTGTGCCAGGAAGGGCTCTCAACAAGGGAAGTGTCCAGGCGTCTGAACCACTGCGATGTTGTTCGGACATGAAAGAGATACAGAGAGACAGGAACTGTCGATGACATGCCTCGCTCAGGCCGCTCAAAGGCTACTACTGCAGTGGATGACCGCTACCTACGGCTTATGGCTCGGAGGAACCCCCCCCCCCCCCCCTGACAGTAACGCCACCATGTAGAATAATGCTTTTCGTGCAGCCGGAGGACGTCGTGTTACGACTCAAACTGTGCGCAATAGGCTGCATGATGCAAAAATTCAGTCCGGACGTCCATGGCAAAGTCCATCTTTGCGTCCATGACACCATGCAGCGCGGTACAGATGCGCCCAACAACGTGCCGAATGGACCACTCAGGATTGGCATCGCGTTTTCTTCACCGATGAGTTGAGGCGTAGCCCCGTATAACGATCCTGCCTTGGAGGCGGTTAAGTGGGAGTTGTGTCTCAGAGCTGGATAGTGACAGATGGTGACGCGAGACTGGATGCGCACGTAGTTTATGTATCAGCCAATAGAGGACAGTATTGGATAGGGGACTGATTTAGTTCCGATTGTGCCCAGTAGAGTACACTGAAGTCATAGAATGTGTTTCATAAACTGTTCTAGTATTTTCATAAAGTGTTATTATGTCTTTTTGTGTATTTAAATGTTATAAATGTGTTTTAGCAGTATGAATGATGTGTGAGTGTGGATTAATGTTAATATGAAGATAATTGTTTAACGAGTTATGTAGTAGGATTTAGTGTGGGAACATTTCGCAGAAGTATGGATATGGACAACGGACGTGTGCAGTATTAGTTCCGATGGAAATGATAAGTTGCCGGATTTAGCAGTGTTTCATACATCAAAAGTGTTGGAAAGTGACGGCATAATTATTCCGATGTGTGTGTAGAAATTTCGGAATTTTTAAGTGAGTTTTGTGACGAGAAAATTCATATACTCCTCGTGGCGTATAGAGCAGGTCGGTGGCTAAAAACTGTGACTGCATTTGGAACCAAAAGACTCAATATTTGGCGAGCGTTATCAATAAAAAACAATCAGTATTTTTGTAGCTATTGCGTTTTCGGGAAATGCAACACCATAAACTTGCTAACGTGACTGAAAGGGATTGTGAGTGACTGTGTTAAGACTAGCACGGGCTTGGCAGTGATACTTGTTCACCTAACTTTCAGACTATAGTAATTGACGACAAAATTTCCAACCTTTCATGTCATGTTTCTTCCGATACTTAGATTAGTGACTTTAATTGCAGCCTGGTTCTCGACGAAGTACAGTAGGTTTCACTCGGCTTTCCTACTGATGATCTGCTGAGACAATATTCACAGGTAGGTGCAGGTCCGTCATAAAGGGACGGAAAGAACAGCGCCGCAGCAGAGTGTCGCATATGCCTTCAACCAGACAATCGTCCGAGACGTGTTTGGAGGCAACGCGGTCAGACTCAGCACCTTAAACACACTGTCCAGCGATTGAAACATGGTGGAGGTTCCCTGGTATTTTGGGGTGGCATTATGTGGGGCCGACGTACGCCGCTGGCGGTCATGGAAGCCGCCGTAACGGTTGTACGATACATGAATGCTATTCTCCAGCCGATAGTGCAACCATATCGGCAGCATGATAGCAAGACATTCGTCTTCATGGTCGACAGTTGGCGCCCCCATCGCTCACATCTTGTGAATGACTTACTTCGGGATAACGGCATCACTCGGTTAGTGTGGCCAGCACGTTCTCCAGACATGAACCCTATCGAACATGCCTGGCATAGATTTTTTTATTATGTCAAAATTTAACAAGTGGTGCTGAAGTCTGATCAACTTCGTTGATTTTTACTTCTGTAGGGAATGGAAGGGGTAAAAATTTTCTCTTTATTTATTTATTCTTCTTTCAGCTTTAGTTTGGGCACACAGAAGGGTCCTTTAACTCGCTGCTTTTGGTGTGTATTTGAAAACAAGTGTGGAGAAGTGCTAAAGGACGATGTGTCCTTAAATTTTGGAGAAGTACATAGGGATATCATTTACGGAGGCTCAAATACTATCGCCTTCGGTACTTTATATTTGTGGTTGCGTAAGGGTTCTACCGTACCTACTGTGGTGAGTTGTGGTGTACTGTCACGTATCATGTCCAACTTCCGAAATAAGGTTCGTGCCTTCTCCTTGACCTTGTCTGAGAGGTAAGATTCGCTTAAGGCTCGATGAATGTCATGATTTCGGATCCACCATTGGGCTCCTGTGATCCATCGTAGGCATCTGCTTTGTACAACCTGTAACTTCTTGTAGTTAGTGGCACACGTAGTACCCCAAGAGGTCGATCCATACAAAATAGATGGTTCGACTGTGGCATGGTACAACTGGAGTTTCGTGCGTTGGCTGAGGTATGAGCTCTTCAGAAATGGAAGGAGAGCTCCCAGCATTTTGAGACCAGACGTCTTCTTCTCCATAATGTGATGACTATACAACAGTTTGGCGTCCAGATGCACTCCCAGGTATTTTACAGTTGTTGCCCAGGGAGGTGGCTGGTCTGATATCCGTAGGCGTTCATTGACGATGGGTCTCCGACGTGTGAAGACAATAACTTTGGTTTTCTCTGCATTGACCGTTATTTTGTTCATGTGGGTCCAGTGGTTCACTAAATCTAGTTGGCGCTGCATCCGTGTGACGAGGTGGTCCATTCTGGTGCCTGCAGTCAGGAGCGCTGTGTCGTCGGCATAGAAACTGGCAGTAACATGTGGCACCACCTGGCATAGATTGAAAAGGTCTGTTTATGGACTATGTGACCCACCAACCACTCTGAGGTCTCGACCCCAAATCGCCCTTGAGGAGTGGGACCATCTGGACCAACAATGCCTTAATGAACTTTCGGATAGTCTAGTACCATCCGCCGTGGAAGTCGAACACGCGGCAGAACAAATGGACGTGGTCAGCCCATAGAGGACTCCGCCTCCGCGGCGGCACTTCCGCGCAGCGGCTCTCGCACAGCGAGGGCGCCACCGCTAAGCCACGTGCAGACAGCGGCCAATAGCCGCTCCCTCCGGTTTCGTATGTAGGGACCCGCTCTGCCCTAGTCCAGCCAGTCTGGTACTCGCTCTGGATTCCGTTTCTATCTCGGCGGTACTGTGTTCTGGTCGTTGATCGTTGTTGACATTTGCCTGGCTCTGGTTCTGAGTGGATTTACGTTTGGTGTTTGGTGTTGTGGTTTCCACAAGCCTCCGTTGTTTATCTCTTCCTTGTTGTGTCGCTCATAGACGTTCGTTGTCGGTAGTTGTCGGTTGTCGTTGGTCTGTCGTCCGACTCGTCATGTGTTCACCCGGTGGTGTGTGCTCCACCGCCGGCGGCTTCCCCGCCTGGCGGCTCCGATCCGCAGCCGAAGGCTTTCCCGCTGTTGTTTGTGGTTACAACAGATAGTATGCCACGACGAATAAAGGCATGCATCAATGCAAGAGGATGTCCTACGAGGTATTAGAGGTATCTGTGTGTGCAGCAATATGGACTACCCTCTTTGAAGGTCTCGCTTTATCGTGGTACAACATACAATGTGTGGTTTTCATGAGCAATAAAAAGGGCGGAAACGATGTTTATGTAGCTCTCTATTCCAATTTTCTGTACAAGTTCCGGAATTCTCGGAACCGAGGTGATGCAAAACATTTTTTGGTGTGTGCGATAAAGCGCAATACAGCCTACAACAAGCAGTGTATTCTTTCAGTAATTATTGATAGATATTCACTAAAAGTTGTGCTTTTGAGCATTAAGAGTCAAATGAAGCCACGCGAGAACAATAGGTAACATTTGAAACACTTCTTAAGCTGATAGTTCCAACTGTAATAGCGTTTTTAACAAATTAAGAACTATATATACGAAGACAGTAACATGTTCTCGAAAGAACAGTTACTGTTGATGACCGTCCAGCTTTTCCCTGGAATAAATGATGACTAACTGAAAACCTGAGCTGCCGACAGGTGTTGTTGATATACCTCGATGTGGACAGCTGAAAATGTGTGCCCCGACTGGGACTCGAACCAGGGATGTCCTGCTTACGTGGCAGACGCTCTATCCATCTGAGCCACCGTGAACACAGATGAATAGCGCCACTGCAGGGACTTATCCCTTGCATGCTTCCCGTGAGACACTCATTCCCAACTGTCCACAATTCTACATATGTATTGTACCTTATAGACATTAAGAACTGTATGCATTATTGAAAGGCCATAAAAATGATCGTGGCTGCGACGTTATAGCTCAATATTTGTTTCCATCAGGAGCAGAACCTTCTATTGTGTGGAACTGCTATGATTTCAGTACTGTGTTGGGCAGTTATAACAGTTCTGGTCATGATGTAATAAAAGTTAAAAATAATATGAAACAAAAATGCTTTTATTTGTGTGTTTAGTCATGCAACAGATTCCCAGGATCGAAAATCAACACTTGACTGAGATACGTTACCGTGTCTGCATGTGTCTTGTTTTTAAAATGTGCCACGCCGCAAATAATGTTAAAGCACCTTATTTGTAGTTGTATTCATATAGATGAAAAAATCATACTCTGAAAGTTATTGTTTTGCAAAATGCGCTTAGGGAAGAAGTCGGCTCGTTATAAGTGAATACTAACTGACTAATGGAAAGTAGTTGCTGCCAACGGTCATGTACCACAATCAACAATTACGATTATAGAGGAAAAGCTTCACACATTTTCCATATCGATTAGTCAGTGTGCAGTTACACGTATCACTAGCACTGCGAGCGGCAGTCTAAGTTCTCCGTCAAACAATTTGTCCCGAATCAGTTTTCTATTAGCATTAACAAATGGTGACTGCTTTGAAGCTGAAACTTGGGCCATAGGTGAGTCTTCTATTTTATGTGGTGGAAGCAGTCGTATATGCATCAATCAGAACGATAGCTAGCCTTGTCGCGCAAGAAGATAGCACTGCGAGCCAACAGACGACCAAACGCGATTGGTTTATCTTCTTCGATGGTACTTCACGTCTGACAGTAAGATGTAGAGCTGGTGAGCGTTGAATATTCTATTAATTTCTATCATTTAATTTCCTTTCACGTATCAAAAGTTGCTGCTGCAAGTCGAAGGAGAGACAAAGTCTGCCAAGCTATTGAGTTACGACGCTACACCAGCAAGAAGATAAAGGAAATATTGCAGGTGAGAATTAATCTGAGAAATTCCTTTTTTTTCTTCGTCATAACATGAAAAGAAGTGCAAAGAAGAGACTGTCTTTGCTGGTTCTCAGAAAAACATTTGAGGCCTCACTTAGGGCAGAGTAGAAGGTAGCACAATGATGCAATCATGCAAAAAACTGTCATATATGCAATATAACCTGTCAAGCGAGTGTTAACACTACAATATAAATTTCTTTTATTAACTTCCCTCACTGACTTTAAGTGTTAATACGGCGTCATTGTAATACATCCACTTTTTCGTGGTATAACATACTTTAAGTGTTAATACGGCGTAATTGTAATACGTCCACTTTTACGTGGTATAACATAAAATACTTTGATCTAGTGTTACAAGTTCAGAGTCGCAGGTTGTCCAAAACTGAACTGTCCTAATTAGTAATTTACGTAGGTCATGACATAAAACACAAATCTCACACATTGCCACATCCATGTTTATGTAAAGAACAGTTCTTCTGAAATTTCCTGGCATGTTAAAACTCAGTGCCGCAACGGGACTGGAACCTCGAGGGCGGATCGTGAGTCCCTCTCAGCTGGTAGAACACTTGCCTGCGAAAAGCGACGTTTGAGTCTCACCCCGCGCATAGTTTTAACCTGCGAGAAAGTTTCACACAGTGCGTACTCTGTAGCAAATTTATCATGGAAGCAGTTCTTCTGTCCATCATTTTAGGTGACTAAATCTGTGTCAGCCTTATAAAAATTTTCGAGGCCAGTTTCATTTTCTCCGTCCCTCACGTGACTGCTGCTTCACAACGAAATGAAGGAAGGTTAGGATTTAACGTCCCATCGTCGGTGTGAGCGATTTCGAATCGGGAAAATTTGAGGAAGGTAATAGACCGTTAAGTTTTCAGTAGTACGTTCCCGACATTCTCTCCAGTCGAGTTGAGAAAATCACAGAAGATGTAATAGTTATGGTGGGGATGAGATTTAATCACCGCTCCTCAGTCGGCTTACGGAAGTCAGTGCTTAAAAGCTCGCACATTAGTCACTCAGTAAAACATGGAGGGGTTAACAGTTGACGGACGGACTATATAGTGTTAACATGTCGAGACAGATTACGCGCTACCGTTCAACTTCATCGTCCCTGTAGCACTGTTATCTGCTGCAGCCTCTGTCCGGCAGGCGGGTGCCGTGTCCCGCGTTTGATTAATCGTAAGCGGCTCTCATCTGCCCGTCGCCGTAATTCACAGTTTAACTCACGGCGCCATCAACTGGCAGGATCTTCACGAAGTTTATTGTCAGGGTGACGCGCTACATTGTCTCTGACCCAGCAATTTGTCATCAGAGTTGATAGGAAAATGGACTACACAAGTGAGAAACACCATTCCGCTTTGGAAGCAGCATCTCGTAATTCAGAACTGGACATTTGATGTCGGTCCCTAGTATCTACCTGACCGATTTCATCGCTGGAACCGTAGGAATATACAAACTTGTCGTGGCTTTAGTATAAGTACAAGAACTTCACTTGCGTCTCCCACCATAATATTGCATTTACATCTACATAAGTACTCCGAAAACCACTGTGAAGTGCATGGTAGACGTGACTTAACATGGTGCGACATGCAAGGGTTTCTTCCCGTTACACGGGGTAAAAAATACTTAAATACCTTTATGCTTGCTGTAATTAGCTTAATCTTGTATTCACTCTACCTACATAACCTATACGTAGGTGGCTGATCTATAGATACTTTATTTAATATTTGTTTTTGAAATTTTGTAAGTAGGCGTTCACGTCTATCTTTAAGTCTGCCCATTCTGTTTCTTCAACATTTCCGTTACCCTCTCCTGTGAAACAAACAAATTTGAGAACATCTGTACCGCTATTTCTTGTATTTTTTTCAATATTCCCTGTTATTCCTCTTTTGTATGTGTCCTACGCTCTTAAAAAATAGTCCAAGACTGGATGCAAAAGTGATTTATCGGCAATTATCAACTCTATTTCCACCCCTTTGGATATAGCTTCCTGCTCAGATCTTTATTCTTCCCCTATATGAGTTCTAAAGTTCTTGAACCCTTCATCTAAAATGTATCGTACCTGATCAATTGTAGTCATGAGTCGTTACTGCGTTTCTGTTGTTTCCCTCGTATAAATTTCGTACTGATTTGCGAATTCCGTTATATCTTCCTTAAATTTTCTGTACGAATTTGCTGCCAACTTTTTAAATCAGTTAATCTCCTGCTCACATTTTCGCTATGTTTCTCCACCTGTCAATTCAAAATTTAAATCTATTTAATGATCTTTTTACTGATATCATCTCCCATACTAACAGTTCCAGCATAACGACAGGCGCCGGCACGAAGATGAAGAACGCAAGAGCAGAGAAGGCTGTAAGACGCCAGTCAATAGTAAGCTGTCTAGGACCGCACCACGACAGATGCGCCCTCTGCAAGAAGAGAATATAAGTGCCCCTTCCCCCCTTGCCAGCCTCGGCCGGACTGTAGTAGACGTACACTAGTAGACCCGGACTAGAAGAGAGCACTACGACAGCCGTTATTACTGACTCACATCTGTTACTTGCATGGACATTGTATATACCGAGACATTGCTTTTTTGCATCACGCCCAAAGCTTACGACACCATTGGAAACCAAAGTTAAGTATTGTGAAACTACTTTATTGTAATAAAAACGATTAACGTTGTTGTATAGCTATCCGAGAAAGCAGCATCCTTTAGGCACCCTATAAGAGACGAGTGGGTAGGACCCGACAATAATAACTTCGGAAGGGTTCCACTAACCCCATATTACTAAATCCTTGTAAAATATACAATTGCACTGGTGTATAAAACAGAACATTCTGTACTTAATGTGCTATTCAACATACCACTGGCGATCTAATAACGGTAATTGACTGATGGGCCGGCCGGAGTGGCCGTGCGGTTCTAGGCGCTACAGTCTGGAACCGAGCGACCGCTACGGTCGCAGGTTCGAATCCTGCCTCGGGCATGGATGTATGTGATGTCCTTAGGTTAGTTAGGTTTAATTAGTTCTAAGTTCTAGGCGACTGATGACCTCAGAAGTTAAGTCGCATAGTGCTCAGAGTCAGCCAATTAACTGATGCATAACCTATAAATTATGACTTTCTTTGAATAAAAGTTGTAGTAAACTTTAGGATGGTTTAGTGGCAAAGTGACATTTTCTCTCCTTTGGTGCTTTACGGGCCAAAGACAAATTGCTAGCCAACTGATCGATTACCACATATGTGGATGCATTTGCGTATGGCGGTTGCGGTAATCAGGGTTAAAAAACCAAATGCAGTACTGAAATCTTTGTCATGATTTTGAGGGACAACTTTCGTAACGCCTAATTCCAAGGTAGCACAAGAACAGTGAAACTCAGAGTTTCGATTAATAGTCACAAATTTCTGATTTCCGAATGAAAGTCCTGTGCGTCACTCTCCGATACTGTCATCAAATCTAACACGTTCGAATCCTGCCTCTGGCATGGATGTGTGTGATGTCCTTAGGTTAGTTAGGTTTAAGTAGTTCTAAGGTCTAGGGGACTGGTGACCTGCGAAGTTAAGTCCCATAGTGCTCAGAGCCATTTGAACCATTTAGCCACCATTTGCCCAACACGTTTCAATCTCTTGTTATATCTTGAATAAATTCTCATGAGCACAGTCTCCCAAACTGAACTCATTGGACCCAAGGAAAAAATCCATAACAATTAGCAATCATAGATGAAGCTCAATCATAACAAAAGAAACAGCGTAATCAGCACACATGCTTCGCCTGAACTCCGCAATAATAACACTAATTGTCCTCTGCTTTTTTCAGAACAAAATAATAGTCCAATGCGGTTCTGTACCTACAAAAAACTTACGTTTCTCACGTTTAATGCATGTAACAATAAAGCTCAACCAACACTTCGTGCTACATAAAGTCTCGGATGGACGCTTTTGTCCCATCCAAAACTTGCCTTTTGAAAAACATTCTACACACATACAGACACGACACAGAGACAGACACAACACACACACACACACACACACACACACACACACACACACAATAACAATAGCAACAAACCACAATACTACAAAAATTCGGTACATTTAAAATATCTCACTGCAGTACTGTTCATTCAGCATCGAACAAAATTCATGCACTATGTGCCTTATTTATTTTCCTCGTGCATCCAAGGCATGGTATGCCATCTAAAATGCCTTCTAATAAAGATGTATCCTAGCGAGATCGAAATGTAAAAGCGATCCTCGTCACGTAAAGAGGTATCGTGGTAGGACCATCTACGTGAAAGATATCAGTAATAAAACGTGATGTGACAATAGTGTTATCTTCCAAGGCGCTACTCAAGGCGTCCGTAAATGAATGTGCGCAGCGGAAAATAATAAACGCTTAGGATCTCTTAATGCTCTTTTTAACATACAGATTACAATCTAAACATAAATGAATGTGAAGGCAACTAATACTACTAAATGATAAACGTTGTTGGTCAATATATATTTATTATACATTAAAATCAACCCTTTACGTACAATTGTCTATATTTCCTGATTAAAATTATTAATCAATTGCCCAACTCTGCCCCTTATTATGCCTGCGCGGTCTAATATCACTAACGCTAAATGACTGACATCATCTACGTACCAAACACTAGAAGACACTACTTTCAAAGATGATCTACGGTAGTGTGGAACCTCAGTGGAAATAAACTAAGGTGATCACAGCTGTTTAGCTTTATAGCCCTAGTAAGCCGAAGCAATTTGCGATATCACCGTGTGTACTGCGTCCGGTGCGTCGACGTGACGGTTCTCGTACACCTTTGCGACGATGGAAGAACTCCAGCCACAAATAAACGCTTTCAAACACTAGGACGGCAGAAGGCGGACCTCTAATACACTCTTATACTGTCTTCTCCTCTCTGTGTTCTACAGACGAGAAACGCGAACTCCCAGCCACAACGACAGAGTTCAGATAACTTCTCAACGTAAGTATAGGAAGAAGAAGTGCTCTTAATTACTGAACGCTGCGTACTCAACGACGACTTCCAAGCCGGAGAAGAAGTCCAGAATCGTATAGGTTGGCAACAGTACAGTGCCTAACTGATCTAACTATAAACTCTACTGAGAGCAGAGAGGCCAAGTCCGTCTGCACCATCAAAGCTGATAGCGAGCGACCATCACACACGGGCGCTCACAACAGAAGACCTCGTCTCTCCAGCGCTGGCTTCCCAGCAAGGCTCGGCTCCCCACCCTCGTAATTCCGAAAACGAAACATATTCCTGAAACCACGGAATATTCTCCCTCTCTACAGATTCTTCCGAACGCCGTCCAATCATATTTTAGTGTTTTGTCGTTCAGCGCAGAGAGTTTCCGAGGAAAAACCTATACTCGTACAATGGTACGCTTCTGAGTAAAAATCCTTGGAAATAACCCAGCCTGCGTGGTTTCTGAGGTGCCAATTCTTCGTTCCTGTCCAAGATTTGCAGAGTTCCCTGTTATCCTTCCGGATCCGCTACAACAGCGGCCGGCCGTCACCCTACTGTGCTCCAGAGCTCAGGTGCCACGACGTCCGCCTAGCTGCTTCCTGTTTTTAAGCAGGATCAACACCTGTGCGGGCCTTCCAACCAGAGCTTGAGTTCTGCCTGCCGTTTCATCTCCACTGCCGTTCCACCCTCAACTAGTATAGGCGTTCATTCATTTCGCCGTTCTGATAATGAAGACCATCCGTTATCTTTCATGCAATAAGCAGTAACAGTTATTTACACGGCGTACGTGACAATATCAGAATCCTTTAAATATCCACATATACGATGCGCTACCTACCAAATGACACCTAATTGTATTTGTAGTTCATGGCAAAGTAGGTGGAAGAGTGCTTGTAAGGCGCGGAATTATAGCCACCTTCCAATCTTAATAATCCGTGGATTTAGCTATATAGTTAACATAAAAACATGTCAGTCACCTTTTAAGGTTGTAAGAACTTAACAGGTGTTTCACTTTAGAAAAAAAAAACGAATATAAGACAGTCATGTAGACCATGTTTAGAAATAAGAAAGAATTATTCCAAAATTTCTCACATTTTTTGTATTATGTGCAAGATGGCTTATATACCAAAGCACTACTTGTATCATAACAAAAGGAGAAAGAATATATTAAGTTATCGGGGTTTCAGAAACACCGAAGAAAAGCTTATTTGAATTTGTAACAATAATTACGGTTCAGTAAGTGTAGAACGGATGAGGTGGTTCCGGATTTTGAGAAAACATAAGAATAAATTACCCAGACCAGTCACTTATGCAAAGGAAGTGCATGTGTAATCATGAGTGTAGCAAACGTTGGCTAAGACGACCTTCACACAGAAGGAACGTAAGTAAGTAGCCTGAAAATGTAAATCATGGCGGAGATGCCGGAAAGGTTATGTTTCATTCATAGAAAACCATTATCAGTAATGCAGTCTATGAATGTATACGATCTCCAACCTAGGCGTGGATTTAAAACTACACGGGATGAATGGTTATGTCTAATTTATTTATAAATAATATGGCCATAAAGGTTTGTCAAGAGTTACAGATATGAAGAGAATTGATCTAGGTCTGGCCCGTCCATTAATGAGTGTATGTATATTACTGGCTATATGGCGATAAAGTTTCTCACTACAGTAAGATGTTCGTAACAGTTGGCAGAATGTCGCAAGATAAACGATTCCCTTGAGAGCTGTCTTGCTGAAGCAGGAAGGCTTGACAGGAATTGCCTGATTAACGGTCAATAATTGACCGTAGAGCACTTAACTGAGGTAAAATACATTCACAATAATTTTTGTTAGTTTCATAGATAAATTGTTCAACAGGACCTGTGATGATATGAGCTGGTTACGATAGAAAGACACGGATATTAGTACATGGGGAGGAGAGGCAAGTATCGAGGCTTATTAAAGAAATGATTGCAATAGTTATCTCGCATAAACGACGATTAAGAATGGTAAATGTCACACTCCATTTACCATAGAGAATGCTGAGTGATATGTAATAACCATAAACTTAAAATTTTAGCACCAATTATTTAAGATCATAGGCATTATGAAAAGATTTCTCAGAAGCCGCATTGTTTAATTAAATAGGCTACTAGAAATAAATATCGTGAGGTGAATTTAAGAGTATTCACCTGATTGCTTTAAAAAGGCAATGGACAATCATGGTCAATCAACAAAAATTCTTTTATTAAAGTTCATACGCTGAAACGCAGTTCGTGGTAAAATGGCGAAACAAAATTAATATACAGTATTGTATTGTTAGTTAATAGTGTAATTTATGTTTCTGTAAAATGTGTTAAGAAATGGATGACAATAGACATGTAAACATGCTGATATAACTGTGTGATTAAAAGAGATATGTTCTAGCATCTGAAGCTATATTTATTCAGAGAACAAACGATTAAGAATGTTTGCATCATGTCTCATAAAAGGAAATGGTTGGAAGCTATTTAATATTAGCTGAAATGGAAAAAGTTTCCTACTAACCACATGTAACTGCGACTTAAAGCAAGAATTTGTATTGATATAGACCGCACAGTCTTAAGCGATATTTGACACAAACTGATAACTGCCCAAAAGAAACGGAATTTTTTAACACATTAGTTGCGTTAGTTTTTACGAGTAGTATGGAGTTGAAGCGGATACAGTCGTATGTCGTTCTGCTGATGATATCTCGATGTGATGAAACAGGAGTTCTTCTGTACCAGCTATCCAAGCAACGACATATGGTAAATGTCCACTAGAGCTAATTTGTTCTAAGTGTTACCTAAAATGGCATGTTTATATATGTGATGTAATTTTTTTGGAGCTGCGAATGTCTATACTTGTTTTGTGTGTTTCATGAGAGGCGCAGTAGCAAAGTAGCAGGCGAAGTGATCGTCAATCCTGCACGAGATGTTGACGTCACCAAACGTAGGCTTCAATGGGCGAACAGCAGCACAAGAGAAGAAGATGGTAGGAGCATCTGTTGCATGCTAGGGCCTGTTTTAAGGGGACCACACGCTACCTATCTAACCCATGTTAATTTAGGGAAGTATTTCACCCATTTCTGAAAAAAAACTATTTCATGCAGGACCTTATTGTTACATAATGCTAATAGAGTCAACTGTACTAAAATCTACTTTGTCCATTTTATAGTTTTTAAGAAATATTCTTTTAAATTTATTAACAAAAAATATTAAGTTTTTCCCTCAGAAAATATTTTTTGTTAACTTCCTTATGGGGGAATATTAATGAATGTAGTACCAGAGGTGGCTTTTTGCGTTATGCAGATTCTCTGAAAATTTCATTTGTTTATCTATGATAGTTTCTGACATAATGGGGCATATGTACTGAAAATTTTAGTTTGCGGGAAATTGACTTAAAGAAAAGATTTTGAAATTTGTTACTTACAGTTAATCAAAACTGTTCTGCTGCATATGATGGCCATTCTTTGGCCTCTAGCGCGTCTACCAGCTTCTTTTTCACCTTTATGGATGTTTGTCTTGCTTTCTTGGTCATATTAGATGCACATCTGTCTGCATCGGCTATCCTCATTTTATCGCAGTGTTCTAGCCCAGTTATAATATTTTCACCAGAATTAATTCCCAGCTTTTTCACTGCACAGCACTTTCTAATATTACCAAAATTGAATGTATAAACAGCATCATGAAGTCCTAGTGTCATCGTATACATGCCTACAAATACAGTTTTAGGAAGGCGGTTCCAAATTATGCTGTTGATACATTCATTTGGGATCTGTGTCTGCCCATGCAGACATTTCCTTAGAATGTCAGGATGAGCCAAGTCTCTGAAAATAAGTTCAATTGCCGTAATAACAGCAGCAGGAAGAGAATGCTGGTGAGAATATGATTCTCCTGTTGCCTGAGCCCTATTGTATTTGCAGCACGAATTTTCTCCTGATGGACACAATCCGTGACATGGCTTATCATCAGTAGAGGACTTATGGAAGAATATCGCCCAAACATATCTCTTCATTGCCTCCAGATTTTCTTTATTTCTCCTAATTGCCTGCCCATAGTATACCTGCAAGTTTACTATAACAAACTATAACAACCACTCGCAATCCCACTTGAACAAAACTAACCGCGTGTTTGAAAGCATGTTGTTTACAAACAGCAGAAACAAAAGAATAGCGATCGTTGCATTCCAAGGATAGCCAACACACTCTGGAGTAAATAAAATCCCTAACGCGCAAAGTATGGGATATAAAGATCTAAAATACATGCAGAAAAGTGGGTGACAGAAAAGTGGTACTGGCACATAAACACACGTGGTAGGAAAATACTCTTTAAATGCTGGAAAAAATTTTTTTCAGGAAAATCCTTTTCACAGTACTTAAATAAAACCTTAATCTATAGAAATATGATGAAAATCGAAAATAGATTTTTTTCGACCTGAACCACCGTGTGGTCCCCTTAATAAAACAATCTAAAACTGAATCAGACTCTTAAATTAAATTACCTATTATCGGTTCGGAACTAGCCAAGCTTGCTGACAAATGTTTATTAGACTTTTACATTATGTGGCGGTAGTAAGTAGATGGTTTGTGACTGTGGAAAGAAAGCTAAAATTCATTTTTTTATTTCTTATTTTAATTTAATTTTAATAAAATTCAAATTTTAATTCATTTATTTAGCTTCCATTATTATTGTAGACAAAGATGACACTTAAGTGCCTCCATGGAAAATTTAATTATAAGATCTACGAGGGTTGCCCAGAAAGTAATGCACAGTACTTTTTTTCTCACCCGAAAACATTGCTACGAATGCGAAACGTTGCGTATGTATTAGCTGAAGTCTCCCGAGTGAGCGCGCCATGTTCCCGTCACTTCCGACAGATAGCGTAGCTGCAGGACAGTTTCAAAATGGCGTCTGTAGGTGATGTACGTTACAAGCAACGTGTCGTCATTTAATTTCTCACTGCAGAACATTCACAAACACTTGTGTAAACTCTATGGAGCATCTGCTGTCACAGAAGTACAGTTAGTTGCTGGACATGAAGGGCGAGGTCATCAGAAGGCAGTTTGACGGCGCTCCACGATGTGCAGCGGTGTGGGAGACCATCCACGGCTGTCACACCTGACATGTTGCAGCGAGCTGATGTTGTCATTCGCTAGGACAGACGCATTACGACTTGGCAGTTGGCGCAGCATCTGTCAATCAGCAAAGGAAGAGAGGACGCGGACTGCTGAACACATCGAAAAACAAGGTTGGACAGTGTTACCCCATCCACCCTACAGCCCCGACCTAGCCTCCTCGGACTTCCACTTGTTTGGGCCATTAAAGGATGTCATTTGAGCAAGAAATCTTGAGGGCGATGAGGAGGTGATTCACACGGTGAAGTACTGGCTCCACCACCAGGACAAGGGTAGGTACTGACAGGGCATACACGCCCTTGTTTTGTGCTGGAGGAAGACCATAGCACGGGATGGACATTAAGAGGAAAAATGGGGTGTATAGATAAAACACCATTCTTTCGTATAAGAAATTCTCATTATTTTCAATGAAGAACTGTAAAAGAAAAGGTGCGGTGCGTTATTACTTTCTGGGCAACCCTTGTACGATATATGACCACCAGATCACCAGAGGTAGAGGACTTTCCCACTATGTCCTATGCTGGGGTGCTACTCCAGTGCGGGAGAGCCCTGGTATTGACAATTTAAGGGAAAATAAGTTGGAAATATTATTTGAAGTTTGGGCTGCAGATGGTATTCTACTTGGGTAGTCTGTGCAGGACTGTCAGCTATATTGTTGTGGTGGTCAGCATTCCTGGCTATTAAACCCTCCAATAACCATGGACCTTGCCGTTGGTGGGGAGGCATGCGTGCCTCAGTGATACAGATAGCCGTACCGTAGGTACAACCACAACGGAGGTGTATCTGTTGAGAGGCCAGACAAACGTGTGGTTCCTGAAGAGGGGCAGCAGACTTTTCAGTAGTTGCAGGGCCAACAGTCTGGATGATTGGCTGGTCTAGCCTTGTAACACTAACCAAAACGGCCTTGCTGTGCAGGTACTGCGAACGGCTAAAGGCAAGGGGAAACTACAGCCGCAATTTTTCCCGAGGGCAGGCAGCTTTACTGTTTGGTTAAATGATGATGGCGTCATATTGGGTAAAATATTCCGGAGGTAAAATAGTCCCCCATTCGGATCTCCGGGCGGGGACTACTCAAGAGGATGTCGTTATCAGGAGAAAGAAAACTGGCACTCTACGGATCGGAGCGTGGAATGTCAGATCCCTTAATCGAGCAGGTAGGTGAGAAAATTTAAAAAGGGAAATGGATAGGTTAAAGTTAGACATAGTAGGAATTAGTGAAGTTCGCTGGCAGGAGGAACCAGACTTTTGGTAAGGCGAATACAGGGTTATAAATACAAAATCAAATAGGGGTAATGCAAGAGTTGATTTAATAATGAATAAAAAATAGGAGTGAGGGTAAGCTACTACAAGCAGCATAGTGAACGCATTATTGTAGCCAAGTTAGATACGAAGCCCACGCTTACTACAGTAGTACAAGTTTATATGCCAATCAGCTTTGCAGATGACGAATAAATTGAAGAAATGTATGATGAAATAAAAGAAATTATTCAGATAGTGAAGGGAGACAAAAAATTAATAGTCATGGGTGACTGGAATTCGGTAGTAGGAAAAGGGAGAGAAGCAAACGTATAAGGTGAATATGGATTGGGTCTAAGAAAGAAAGAGGAAGCCGCCTGATAGAATTTTGCACAGAGCATAACGTAATCATAGTTAACGCTTGGTTCAAGAATCATAAAAGAAGGCTATATACATGGAAGAAGCCTGGAGATACTGACAGGGTTCAGATAGATTACATAACGGTAAGACAGAGATTTAGGAACCAGGTTTTAAATTGTAAGACATTTCCAGGGGCATTTGTGGACTCTGATCATAATCTATTGGTTATGAACTGTAGATTAAAACTGAAGAAACTGCAAAAAGGTGGGAATTTAAATAGATGGGACCTGGATAAACTGACTAAACCAGAGGTTGTACAGAGCTTCAGGGAGAGCATAAGGGAACAATTGACAGGAATGGGGGAAAGAAACACAGTAGAAGAAGAATGGGTAGCTTTGAGAGATGAAGTAGTGAGGGCAGCAGAGGACCTAGTAGGTAAAAAGACAAGGGATAGTAGAAATCCTTGGGTAACAGAAATATTGAATTTAATTGATGAAAGGATAAAATATAAAAATGCAGTAAATGACGCATGCAAAAAGGAAAACAAACGTCTCAGAAATGAGATCGACAGCAAGTGCAAAATGGGTAAGCAGGAATGGCAAGAGGACAAACGTAAGGATGTAGAGGCTTATCTCACTAGGGGTAAGATAGATACTGCCTACAAGAAAATTAAAGAGACCTTTGGAGAAAAGAGAACCACTTGTATGAATATAAAGAGCTCAGATGGAAACCCAGTTCTAAGCAAAGAAGGGAAAGCAGAAAGTTGGAGGGAGTATATAGAGGGTCTATACAAGGGCAATGTACTTGAGGACAATATTATGGAAATGGAAGAGGATGTAGATGAAGATAAAAAGGGATATACGATACTGCGTGAAGAGTTTGACAGAGCACTGGAAGACCTGAGTTGAAACCAGGCCCCGGGTGTGACGGGGAAGCCAGTCCTGACAAAACTCTACCATCTGGTGAGGAACATATATGATACAGGCGAAATACCCTCAGACTTCAAGAATAATATAATAATTCCAATCCCAAAGAAAGCAGGTGCTGACAAATGTGAAAATTACCGAACAATCGGTTTAATAAGTCACGGATTCAAAATACTAACGCGAATTCTCTACAGACGAATGGAAAACCTGGTAGAAGCCGACCTCAGGAAAGATCAGTTTGGATTTCGTAGAAACATTGGAACACGTGAGTCAATACTGACCCTACGACTTATCTTAGAAGCTAGATTAAGGAAAGGCAAACCTACGTTTCTAGCATTTGTAGACTTAGAGAAAGCTTTTGACAATGTCGACTGGAATACTCTCTTTCAAATTCTGAAGGTGGCGGGGGTAAAATACAGGGAGTGAAAGGCTATTTACAATTTGTACAGAAACCAGATGGCTGTAATACGTGTCGGGGACATGAAAGGGGAACAGTGGTTGGGAAGGGAGTGAGACAGGGTTGTAGCCTCTCCCCGATGATATTAAATCTGTGTATTGAGCAAGCAGTGAAGGAAACAAAAGAAAAATTCGGAGTAGGTATTAAAATCCATGGAGAAGAATTAAAAACTTTGAGGTTTGCCGATGACATTGTAATTCTGTCAGAGACAGCAAAGGACTTGGAAGAGCAGTTGAACGAAATGGACAGTGTCATGAAAGGAGGGTATAAGATGAACATCAACAAAACCAAAACAAGGATAATGGAATGTAGTCGAATTAAGTCGCGTGATGCCGAGGGAATTAGATTAGGAAATGAGACACTTAAAGTAGTAAAGGAGTTTTGCTATTTGGGGAGCAAAATAACTGATGATGGTCGAAGTAGAGAGGTTATCAAATGTAGACTGGCAATGGCAAGGAAAGCGTTTCTGAAGAAGAGAAATTTGTTAACACCAAGTATAGATTTAAGTGTCAGGAAGTCGTTTCTGAAAGTATTTGTATGGAGTGTAGCCATGTATGGAAGTGAAGCATGGACGATAACTAGTTTGGACAAGAAGCGAATAGAAGCTTTCGAAAAGTGTTTATACAGAAGAATGCTGAAGATTAGATGTGTAGATCATATAACTAATGAGGAGGTACTGAATAGGATTGGGGAGAAGAGAAGTTTGTGGCACCAATTTAGTATTGGAGGGCAGCGTGGAGGGTAAAAATCGTAGAGGGAGACCAAGAGATGAATACACTAAACCAATTCAGAAGAATGTAGGTTGCAATCGGTACTGGGAGATGAAGAAGCTTGCACAGGATAGAGTAGCATGGAGAGCTGCATCAAACCAGTCTCAGGACTGAAGACCACAACAACAACAACAACAACAACAACAAACAGAGAGACACGGTTTCAAGTCCTGGCTTTTCATTTATTCAACTGCCATGATTATAAAAGGTAAAGATGGGACATAAGTGTCTCTAGGAACATTTTTATTATAAGAAGTTCAAACTGTTGGATACTGAACCAAAAATATTTGCCAAGTATGTGTTTAATGAACCATGCTCAGAATCGATGTTTTCTTAAGAAAGTTTAAAATCTAATACCGCGATAGTAAATACATAACATGCACAAATGATATAATGTGAATATCTAAATAATTTAAAGCATCTTATGCTGATACAGTATATCAATGAAAAGTGATTTATTTTTTTATTCAGGAAACGACCAAAGTGTTCAAAAATTACGCAGATAATGATTTAGTATTTATAGAGAATTAATAACACGGTAACCACAGTTAACTTCACTCGCTGAACTTGGCGTTAACAGTAATCCTTGGATGACATAATAACAATAGTCTATCGATAGAGAGATTATTTGATTTAAATTACGTAATTACATTTTGCAGGTAATTTTTTGAAGCAAAAATACTATTCAGTGCCCATAATTTGACAGATCGAGTAGAGAAGTGCCTGTGTGAACAATATTATTACTAATCTTTGGAGGTATATGTGATTTGGGGTTATCCACGAAAAGAGATAGCAGATTTAGTTTTGCAGCTGCGGTACGCAAAATAACCTCGGTCAAAGGAGTACATAAAGTATTTTTTCGTAGTATCTCTATAACGAGATCGTGATATAACAAATGCACAATACCACAACATGGAAGCCATTGCAACAGGATGTCACTAATACCGCACGATGTGCGAGGTTTCTAACCTGTAGTTGGTACCAGGGATTGCTTTGCTTTATGTTCTGATTCATAAGTGCAGTGTAAATGAGTGAAATTAATTATTACGTCGTTAAAGATTTGGTGTAATACTGTTTATTTACTAGAACCGCTGCTATGCTTTATTTCCTTTCGATTTTAAAGCTGGTACTGTGAAACTGAAGTAAATTTGTAGGAGATGCCCCGTTCTTTAACGTGATTGGCATGATTAAATTGTAAACTGAAACCGTTTTGTAATTAATCTTCAGTTACCTAGATTTATTAAAGTTTCTTTTGTAATGCATATATAGAATATCAATACGAGAATATTCTTAAAACAAAAAAAAATGGTTCAGATGGGTCTGATCACTATGGGACTTAACTGCCGTGGTCATCAGTCCCCTAGAACTTAGAACTACTTAAACATAACTAACCGAAGGACACCACACACATCCACGCCCGAGGCAGGATTAGAACCTGCGGCCTTAGCGGTCGCGTGGTTCCAGACTGAAGCGCCTAGGACCGCTCGGCCACTCCGGCCGGCTGTTAAAATAACATTGAATGCATATATGTGTGAGGATGATATATTACCCACTATTATTACTTACTCCAGATAGAATAGCATGTGTTCTGGAACAAGACTTCAAAACACGTTGGGCAGAAGTGTGCGTCTCCACCCTTCTTCCTCCCGCGCCTTCAGTGTCACACCACGAGATGGGCTCCGCTGTGCAATAATTCGCTTTCGGCCGTTAGGTTGTGGCAGTGGGGCAAAGCGAGTGACAACCAGACGGTGCACGCCAATGTTTATTTTTCTCCTTAAATTATGAGGCAGAGCTGGTGATATTGCACTGTTAACAGCACGTTGTGTCAGAACACAAAGCTAAAGAGTCACACGTTCGTTCATTTAGTAGATAGGCATAACAAACAACATCTCTTCAGCAGAGAAGAGGGACCTCATACATGGAGAGTTTGCTAACAACAAAAAATATATGAAGTTGAAAACGTGGCAGCAGCTGTCAACACTTTGTTGTATCTCAATGTATAATCCCGTAATTAACGGAGCTGACCTTCCATCGGTATCATAGATGCTTATGGAATGATCACACACTGACCACTGAACGGAAGGAAGAGGAGGGTTATATACTGACCAGAGACATGATTCCCCCTTATGGGTGACTGAATGTCTTCCAGTTTCTTAAGCCTGTCAACATTCTTTGCTGGATTAGTGTTTAGTTTCAGAGCTTGAGAGCATCGTTTATGCTCGGTTCGCAATGTGAAAGGCGTTCTTGGCCAGTCTTTAGGTGCCGTTACTGCATGCTGTACCGCTCACAAAATATGGTTCCGCCTCCTTTGCAGTGATGTCATGCCGGTGTATCAGGTGCTGCTAACGCTCTCTCGCGCACAGTCTGTGGAATTGTGCTCCTTGCTTGTTTGTGTTCCGCCCCATCCCACCTGAGTGTTTCTACTCATCACGTAACCACTACGTGCCGAGTAGGCCCACTGTGCCCACATGTCGTACCAGACAGTCGATAATTTTACTTTTGGCTCCAATAATGTTTATGTGTGCAACAGCTGCATGAGTTATTAAGAACTGGCTTTTCTAACTAATAAATAAGCTAGTTGTGGCAGATGAATAAAGAATTTATCGCTCGAAACAGCTTGGAATTGTAAACCCCTGTTTCCACAAATGAGAATGTTGCCTTATTTTGAGAAAACTTCACTAGTGATGACTTCCTGTAAAGACTTTCTGCGCTATATGGCCATTTTATACTGTCCTGAATGTGCGAATACTTATTGTAATATATGCCATAAAATCTCTTGTTATTCAAATGCCAGTTCTTTGTCTTCTAGTCTAATCAGCATAGATATTCTAGTAAGCAACTGTAGCGTGGTAGGCACTGTTACCTCTATCAGAGAGTAGTCTTTATTCCTACATAGAACAGATGGTCGTTGGTCATAAAATTCCACTGTTACCTTCTCTGACTCTTCTGAAGTGTTCGAATATTCCACCCCCCCCCCCCCCCCCCCCCCCCGTAATGGCCCGGGATATTAGTTTCATCTACTCCTGTCGCAAATTTTCTCCACAAACGCGTCAAATGCAGTTCTTTTTTCTCCGTGATTCTAATTTGTTTCATCACAAAGCAAACAACGTGCATAATTTCCGAAGTATGACACAGCCGATAAAATGTTTCCACACGCCATAAACGAGACCTGGAGTAACGCTGCTCTCTGTCTCCAAACCATTGGATGATGTCGACCCCTGCTCAGTGAAACGTGACTGACTGTAGCCAGCCTTGTGTGTCATTTTTACTACGCACCATAACTTAATTCATAGTACGATAGGTTGTTATCATTAAAAAAACCAAAAACAGGAGAATATGCGAAATTGAGAGTAATTATCCGTATAAGTGTGTTATGATTGGCAAGGTTGTTCTTCTTCTCATTAATTCTGCTGTGGTTGGCAAATTTATTACTTGAGTAGTTAGCTGGGGGAGCAGTGTTCTGGGCCTAGGGGCTGCCTTTAACCAACGAGACCCGTGAGACCAGCTTTCAGGAACCAAGGGGCACCAGGGTCTTGTCTTTAGGCAGGGAGGACAGGGTGCCGTTACGCCCATCAACTGGTGTCCGAGCAGATTGATAGCTCTGTGGGCCAACGGCGCTTGGAAGGCTGTGAGCTCCTGTTAGCAGCTGCGGCTGTGTACTGGCTCAAAAGGAAGATTTTGGCAGACCTGCACCACGAAGGAGCACAGGGAACAACTCTCCGCACATTCGGCCGGGGCCTTCTTATAAGTCAGATGTATATTCTGGTTAGAGAATGCTTGTGCGTGGACTGACGCAGTAGAGCAGATGGGGCTCAGAGCTCCAGAGTCCAGTACGGCCTGCGCTTTCGTCTCGCCTCGCCTCTTTTGTGTAACTGTCGCAGCATGTGGCGAGTGAGTAATTGGTGCCAGATTATAGGCGCATTTCCGCACAATACGATTACTCATCTTCGAGGTGACATCCTGTCCATAACATTGCTATTTGGGGTTCTTATTCTTTTTAAATTTTTTCACTAAGCTACTAACGTGGACATCACAATTAACTTAGCACTATGTTTCAATTCAAGTACTACAGAATGGCACGTTCAATACCAATTCAATCATTATCCTTCTACGGCAATTCCACACGTTTCTTTTCATATGATATACTGTAGATGTATTTTGTATTTAGTATCCGAAGTAATTTCCTCAAAGTAATATATTTGTTCACTTGTTTAACCATGCAACTTATTCACAATCTCTGATCATAAATTTATTGTGTTTCAGAATTCTCGTCTCATTATAATAGTCAACAGACTCAGTTACTACCCACTAAATGACTGATGTGTATCAGGACACGAGCCGGCCGGTGTGCCCGTGCGGTTAAAGGCGCTTCAGTCTGGAACCGCGTAACCGCTACGGTCTCAGGTTCGAATCCTGCCTCGGGCATGGATGTGTGTGATGTCCTTAGGTTAGTTAGGTTTAATTAGTTCTAAGTTCTAGGCGACTGATGACCTCAGAAGTTAAGTCGCATAGTGCTCAGAGTCATTTTATCAGGACACGTAGTTACAATTTAGGTGTGAGGACCATCCTTTCTTCCGTTTCCCTGCACATACATAATTTCCGTAGATCTGGACGATAGTGGGGGTGACTTGCATTTCGAGAGGAGACACTCGGTGCATATCATAGGCACATCTGCCAGAGCAAAGCCAACACTAGTGGCGCCTTTAGCCGCGTCGCCACCATCCTCACCGTCTATGTTCAGCTGGGGAGGTGGACAGACGTGATCCATTGCCGAACTAAGTGCGACACCGTTCATCAAGAGTCCGGTCCTGGTCACAGCACCACTCCACACTCAGCAGTCTGTGCTGTGGTGCAAACGGCAGCCTACGCACGGGGCGGTAGTTACCTAGTGTCGGACCAATGGTGTAGGTTGACAGAGAAAGTACAAGGGGGTCCATCACTTTTTCTCGGATGTCCGGTGAGGATATGAAGGGGTTACCGTGTGCTCAGTCAAGAATACGAGTGATCCTACCATGTGGTGGTCAGGTGTAGTCGGCTTGAACCTTGACGACAAGTATGCTTGCCCTCTCTTTCCCTTTCAGTCAAACATTCAGCCGCTGTCACTACCGAATGCCCCAACAATCCGGATATTGCACGATTCTACCAGCCAGCCAATTGGAGACCCACAGTGAGGTCACTTTGACACTCCATCGGATTTGGTATGGCTATCTCATGTGAATATGCGTCGTCTTCATGTCCTGGACAGTGCAATGGTCAACCAACATCCTTGTCTACACTACAAGGCCTAGTACCAACACTACACGGACAACACTAATGCAATCTAATGACCATTCTACCTGACACAGAGAACTGCACTTCGGAATCTCGAGAACGCAAAATGATTTCTGTTGCGGGAAATCAATTTCGCAACAAGTGACGCTAACCAAACAAAGACAACCGACATTTAGCGGCAACCTATACAAACTAGACAATGTATTCGGTTCTCGACAACCAGAGCCGTGGTACAGTTGGGTTGGGTTCTTTGCGGAAGAAGACCAGACATCGAAGTCATCGGTCTCATCGGATTAGGGAAGGATGGGGAAGGAAGTCGGCCGTGCCCTTTCAAATGATCCCGGCATTTGCCTCGAGTGATTTTAGGGAAATCACGGAAAACCTATATCAGGATGGCGGGACGCGGGATTGAACCGTCGTCCTCCCGAATGCGAGTCCAGTGTTGCGGTACAGTGATCGATAGTTTTGACAATACAACGCTTTGCAATAGGTATATTTTTGAAACTGCCTGGCAGATTAAAACTGTGTGCCGGAACGAGACTCGAACTCGGGACATTTGCCTTTCGCGGGCAAGTGCTCTACCAACTGCAAGCACGACCCACTTCCCGTCCTCACAGCTTTAATTCCGCCAGTACCTTGTCTCCTACCTTCCAAACTTCACAGAAGTTTTTTTCTGGTACACCCTGTATAAATTGGAATGGTCTCTAAGTTGAATAAGTATATTTATGCGCCTTCCGTTGCTTTTAATCTGGAAGCATCTTTTGTATGTATACGCTCATAAACCAAAACATTACGACCACCGGCTTATCACCGTGTTGGTTCATGTATGGAAGGCAATACAGCAGTGATCCTGGATTTGACCAGTCCTTGCTTGGTTACGGAAGCGTGTATCACCAGACGTCTGCGCACCGTTCACGTAATTCAAGTAAATTTCGGTCGTGTGGTTTATTAGCGCGGAAGTGGCGCCCAATGGCGTCCAAGATGTTCTTTATCGTGTTCAGATTAGGTGAACTGGACAAGTCATGAATCTGAGTTTACTATTGCGCTTCTCAAGACACTGAAAAATGCTTCTGACCTTTGAAGCGTTTGTCTCCTTGTAAGTTCCATCGCTGTCGGGGAAGACATCAAGTACGAAGAGATGCACATGTCTACAACTACATCTACATCTACACAGATACTCCTAAAGCAACCGTACGCAGCGTGGCAAAGGATACCGAGTACCGCTACTTGCCACTTCCTTGCCTGCTCCCTCCGCAAACAGAGCGAGGAAGAAACGGCTGTCTATGAGCTCTAATTTTCCGAATCGTATCTTTGTGATCCTTATGCACAATGTATGTTGACGGCAGTAGAATCGTTCGTCAGTCTACTTGAAATGCCGGATTTCTAAATTTTCTCACAGTGTTTCTCAAAAAGAAATCCGTCTAGGGATTCCCGTTTGAGCTCCAGAATCATCTCAATAACACGTGTTGCTCGAACCTAACGCTGACATATATAGCAGCCCGCCTCTGAATTGCTTCGATGTCTTCCTTCAATCCGACCTGTTATGCATCCAAAACACGACAGCTGTAATCAAGAACAGCACCAGCGTCCTATATGCCGTCTCCATTACAGATGAAATACTCTTTCCTAAGATTCTCGCAATAAATCGAAGTTGACCTCTCACCTTCCATACCACAGTTCTGAAAATGCTCGTTCCATTTCATATCACTTTGCAACCTCCGCCGAAATATTTAAACGAGTTAAGTGCGTCAAGCGGGACTTTAGTATTACTATAACCGAATATTACAATTTTATTCTTCCTCCTCATCCGCATTAACTAACATTTTTCCACATTTAGAGCTAGCTGCCATTCACCACACCAACCAGAAATTTTGTCTAATTCGTATTGTATCTTCCTACGGTCAATCAACTTCGACACCCTACCGTACAAGGCAGCATTATTAGCAATCAGCCGAAGATCGCAGCCCGCCTTGTCCCTCAAATCATTTATGTACATAGAGAACAACAGCAGTCGTATCACACTTCCCTAGGGCTCTCCTGACGACACCCACGTCTGTGGAGGACTACTGAGTTCTATTACTTAAGAAGTCTTCGAGACACTGACGTGCCTTTGAACTTATTCCACATGCTCATACAATCGTTAACAGCCTGCAATGGGGTACCGAGTCAAATACTTTTCGGAAATCTAGAAATATGGAGTCTGCCCCTTGCCTTTCATCCATAGTTCGCAGTATGTCATGAGAGAAAAGGGCAAGCTGAGTTCCACAATTGTGATGCGTTCTAAAACCATGGAGATTCGTGGACATAAGCCTCTCAATCTTTAGAAAGTTTATTATAGTCGAACTGAGAATATGTTGAAGGAAACCTATGTGATTGTCCACCGCAGCATAATACTGTCCCCAACCGTGGTGCAGTGCATTTCTCGGACGGCTGTTCACCTGGATGACGACTTATCTGGACACTACTAACGGCTTGGTGTGAATGGAAAGTTCTTCATCGGACCAAGCGACACGTTTCCAATCCCTATAGACACTGCTCAGTACACTCGTCATTGACGTTGTCATTGGGTCAACATCGGTACACGTAGAGGTCATCTGTGTGGAGCCCGGTGTTCAACAATGTGCACTGAACGGTGTCTTCCTAAACACCTGTCGCTGTACAGGCACTGTGCTCTTGTTTTCAGACCCTCCACGGAGCGCCGCCTAGCGTGTGCTACCCGGACGGAAAGCCTCCTTCCTCATCATGTTGTGATGAGCCGTGGACTTCCAATATCTGGTGATCTACTTATGATTTCAGCATCATTCAGCCACTGTCTACAGATGCCGACAGCGTTATCATGCCTGCAGTTCATGTAAGTTGATGTATCAACTTGCGGCCCGTATCGTCGGTAGAATGATTCTCCATTCGTCTCTTCTCCACTTACAGACGTTGAAGTTGAGATACCACACTGATCCTCTGAATAGATGGAACATTCGCAAATGATATCAACATTCTATAGACACGGGATGTATATGCAAAGGAAAGAGTTCTGGTCGCCCTCTTGTTTCCGACGACAATGTTTCACGAATTCAAAGCACTATCGAACGTAGTCCTACAATATCAACTCGTCGTGCCCGTCGGGAGCTACAACTGCATACAACAACCATTTGGCGTGTTTTGAGACGTGGGTTGGTTATGAAGCCGTACAAGTTCCAGCTGTTACAGCCTCTACGTTATGAGGTGTGGCATTTTCCAAAGAGCTTCAGAATGCTACTGAGAGTAATAACATATTTGCGAAACGTATCGTGTAAAGTGATGAAGCGACTTTCGACGATATAGCAAAAAAAAAAAAAAAAAAAAAAAAAAAAAAAAAATCCAAATCTGGAGCCCACATAACATGCACACATTGAACATGTACGAGATTCACCCAAAGTCAATGTGTTTTATGCAATATCCCATTCATCTGTTTACAGCCCATTATCCTTTGATAATAACACGGTTGTGAGGTATGCAAAATGTTCAAATGTGTGTGAAATCTTATGGGACTTAACTGCTAAGCTCATCAGTCCCTAAGCTTACACACTACTAAACCGAAATTATCCTAAGGACAAACACACACATCCATGCCCGAGGGAGGACTTGAACCTCCGCCGGGACTAGCCGTACAGTCCGTGACTCCAGCGCCCTAGACCGCTCGGCTAATCCCGAGCGGCTGTGAGGTATCACAAAACAGGTTGTTTCCGAGGCTGAACGAGGAAAACTTCATTTTCAGAAATATGGGACACCCATTCACAGGTGCGCCTTCATTACCAAGCGCATCGTCAGAACTGCCTCTGGTGCTTTTATCTTTCCTCGATGACGATGATGTTTGGTTTGTGTGCGTCAGTATCTGAATGGAACGCAAATGAGCAGTTGGACTGGTCGTCAAACGGCAGGGAACTTAACACTTCTCAATTAGCCTTCACAGTCACTGGGTATGACGCTGCATGACTCTTCCTGTGGACAACCTTTATGTACCAACACTATCACAGAATTTAGAGTATTTAAAAAGCCAGATCCATATTGGCATAACATCAGTGACGCTGGACGTGCTTATCTGAATTTGGGGGAAATTCAAGTATCGACGTGATGTTGTTCATGTCGTAAGTGGAGCTTGAACATCTGTAATCTAAACCTGAGAGATTCGAAAATATGTGTTGTAAGTTTCTTACTTATATGTCTAAGAGCACTGAGGTGACAAGTTACTGGATACCTCCTAATATCTTGTCGGACCTCCTTTTGCCCTGCGTAGTGCAGCAACTCGACGTGACATGAACTCAGTAAGTCGTTGGAGCTCCTCTGCAGAACTACACTCCTGGAAATGGAAAAAATAACACATTGACACCGGTGTGTCAGACCCACCATACTTGCTCCGGACACTGCGAGAGGGCTGTACAAGCAATGATCACACGCACGGCACAGCGGACACACCAGGAACCGCGGTGTTGGCCGTCGAATGGCGCTAGCTGCGCAGCATTTGTGCACCGCCGCCGTCAGTGTCAGCCAGTTTGCCGTTGCATACGGAGCTCCATCGCAGTCTTTAACACTGGTAGCATGCCGCGACAGCGTGGACGTGAACCGTATGTACAGTTGACGGACTTTGAGCGAGGGCGTATAGTGGGCATGCGGGAGGCCGGGTGGACGTACCGCCGAATTGCTCAACACGTGGGGCGTGAGGTCTCCACAGTACATCGATGTTGTCGCCAGTGGTCGGCGGAAGGTGCACGTGCCCGTCGACCTGGGACCGGACCGCAGCGACGCACGGATGCATGCCAAGACCGTAGGATCCTACGCAGTGCCGTAGGGGACCGCACCGCCACTTCCCAGCAAATTAGGGACACTGTTGCTCCTGGGGTATCGGCGAGGACCATTCGCAACCGTCTCCATGAAGCTGGGCTACGGTCCCGCACACCGTTAGGCCGTCTTCCGCTCACGCCCCAACATCGTGCAGCCCGCCTCCAGTGGTGTCGCGACAGGCGTGAATGGAGGGACGAATGGAGACGTGTCGTCTTCAGCGATGAGAGTCGCTTCTGCCTTGGTGCCAATGATGGTCGTATGCGTGTTTGGCGCCGTGCAGGTGAGCGCCACAACCAGGACTGCATACGACCGAGGCACACAGGGCCAACACCCGGCATCATGGTGTGGGGAGCGATCTCCTACACTGGCCGTACACCACTGGTGATCGTCGAGGGGACACTGAATAGTGCACGGTACATCCAAACCGTCATCGAACCCATCGTTCTACCATTCCTAGACCGGCAAGGGAACTTGCTGTTCCAACAGGACAATGCACGTCCGCATGTATCCCGTGCCACCCAACGTGCTCTAGAAGGTGTAAGTCAACTACCCTGGCCAGCAAGATCTCCGGATCTGTCCCCCATTGAGCATGTTTGGGACTGGATGAAGCGTCGTCTCACGCGGTCTGCACGACCAGCACGAACGCTGGTCCAACTGAGGCGCCAGGTGGAAATGGCATGGCAAGCCGTTCCACAGGACTACATCCAGAATCTCTACGATCGTCTCCATGGGAGAATAGCAGCCTGCATTGCTGCGAAAGGTGGATATACACTGTACTTGTGCCGACATTGTGCATGCTCTGTTGCCTGTGTCTATGTGCCTGTGGTTCTGTCAGTGTGTTCATGTGATGTATCTGACCCCAGGAATGTGTCAATAAAGTTTCCCCTTCCTGGGACAATGCATTCACGGTGTTCTTATTTCAATTTCCAGGAGTGTATTAAGTCATGCTGCCTCAATATCTGTCCATAATTGTGGAAGTGTTGCTGGTGCAGGATTTTGTACTCTAACTCACCTCTCGATTATGTCCCATTAAAGTTCGATAGGATTCATGTCGGGCGATATGAGCAGCCAAATCATGAGCTCGAACTGTACAGAACGTACTTCTAATCAGTCACGAACACTGTGCCCTGGCGATGTGGCACGTTGTCATGCATAAAATCTTCATCGTTGTTTGGAATCTGTAGTCACCGAGTAGCCAAACATAACGATTTTCAGTCAATGGTCGGTTAAGTTGGACCAGAGGTTCCCGTCCATTCCACGTAAACACAGCCAGCACCGTTATCGGAGCCACCAGCAACTTGCACAGTGCTTTGTTGACAACTGGGTCCATGGCCTCGTGAGGTCTGCGCCAGACTCGAACCCTACCATCAGTTCTTAGCATCTAAAATCAGGACTTACCTGACAAGGCCACAGTTTGCTAGTCATCTAGGGTCCAACTATGGTCACAAGCTGTTACCAAAGGCGCTCGCGTCGGTCGTCTGCTGCCATAGCCCAATAACGTCAAATTTCGCTGCAGTGTCCTAAGGGACACGTTGACTTCTGTGGTTGTTTCACTCAGTGTTGCTCGTCTATTAGCACTGACCACTGTATGCTGAGGACGCTGCTCTCCATTGATAAGTGAAGGTCGTAGTGAGAGATAATGCCTGAAATCTGTTATTCTCAGCATACTCTTGACACTCTGGATGTCGGAATATTCAGTTCACAAACGGTTTCCGAAATAGAATATCCGATGCGTCTAGCTCCAACCAGCATTCGACGTTCAACATCTATTAATTCCCGTCATGTGACCATAATCATGTCGGATACCTTTTCAGGTGGATAACCTGCGTGAAAATAAAGGCTCCACCAATATTCTGACCTTTTATACCTTGTATATGCGATTCTATTGTCATCTGTATATGTGCACATCACTATCCAATGACTTTTGTCACCTCTGTATTCACAACCACTGGCCATTAAAACTGCTACACCACGAAGATGACGTGCTACGGACACGGAATTTAACCGACAGGAAGAAGAAGCTGCGATACGCAAATGTTTAGCTTTTCAGAGCTTTCACACATGGTTGGCGCCGGTGGCGACACCTACAACGTCCTCGCATGAGGAAAGTTTCCACCCGATTTCTCATACACTAACAGCAGTTGACGGGCGTTGCCTGGTCAAACGTTGTTGTGATGCGTCGTGTAAGGACGAGAAATGTGTACCATCACGTTTCCGACTTTGATAAAGTTCGGATTGTAGCCTGTCGGTATTCCGATTTATCGTATCGCGACATTGTTGCTCGCGTTGGTCGAGATCCAATGACTGTTAGCAGAATATGGAATCGATGGGTTCAGCAGGGCAATACGGAACGCATCTTATCCGCATGGCTGTAGCGGATCGTGCAGCCACGTCTCGATCCCTGAGTCAACAGATGGGGACGTTAGCAAGACAACAACCATGTGCACGAACAGTTCGACGAGGTTAGCAGCAGCATGGACTATCAGCTCGGAGACCATGCCTGCGGTTACCTTTGACGCTGCATCACAGACAGGAGCGCCTGCGATGGTGTACTCGACGACGACCCTGGGTGCACGAATGGCAAAACGTCATGTTTTCGGATGAATCCAGGTTCTGTTTACAGCATCATGATGGTCGCATCCGTGTTTGGCGACATCGCGGTGAGCGCACATTAGAAGCGTGTATTCGTCATCGCCACACTGGCGTTCCACCTGGCGTGAAGGTATGGGGTGCCATTGGTTAAACGTCTCGGTCACCTCTAGTTCACATTGACGGCACTTTGAACAGTGGACGTTACATTTCAGATATGTTACGACCCGTGGCTATACCCTTCATTCGATCCCTGTGAATCCCTACATTTCAGCAGGATAATGCACGACCGCATGTTGCAGGTGCTGTACGGGCCTTTCTGGATGCAGAAAATGTTCGACTGCTGCCCTGGCCAGCACATTCTCCAGATCTCTCACCAACTGAAAGAGTCTGGTCGATGGTGGCCGAGCAACTGACTCGTCACATTACGCCAGTCACTGCTCTTGATGAAGTGTGGTATCGTGTTGAAGTTGCATGGACAGCTGTACCTGTACACGCTATCCAAGCTCTGACTCAATGCCCAGGCGTATCAAGGCCGTTATTACGGCCAGAGGTGGTTGTTCTGCGTACTGAATTCTCACGATCTATGCACCCAAATTGCGTGAAAACGTATTCACATGTCCGTTGTCCAATGAGTACCCGTTTATCATCTGCATTTCTTCTTGGTGTAGCAGTTTTAATGACCAGTAGTGTATAATTAATTAAATGCCCAATGTCTTACGTAGTTTTTAGAGAGGGGGCACACAACGGTCCGACCATTATCTCTGTTGTCCACAGAAACTGTCAGAGGGAGAGAGGAGGGCGGAAGCTCTGTGTTCTCCTCGTTTGTGTGAGTATGAGAGTGCAGAACACAGGAGAAGGGCAGGGATCTTCGGGGTTGGGCCCGGGCCATTGCATTAGCGAGGGGCGCCACTAAGTACGCCAGCCCGCCCTGCAGGGCCCATACTTGCTGCCGGGAGCTATTGTGTGGCCTGGGAAGCTGCAGGTGGCGCGCACGTACTCCGTCCCCGCACTGTCTAGTTTCGAGGCGGACAAAAGAAAAGCAGGCATGGGAAGAGCTTCGACAAGCGCAGGTGCGTTTCATTGACAGCTGTCAGGGGACCCTGGAGGCTCAGTTAACACCCGACTTGTAGTTAGTTTCTGTAGAAGCTTTCAGATTTCATTTCACTTCATTTCTGCTTTCTGTATGGATCTTCACGGTGACAAGTAACATCAACAACGAACATATAACGAACATAGATTTTGAAAACGACCGTTCTTTATTCTTCTAATATAATGGACTAATCAAAATACTCCTGTAATCACTGGTAATGAATGAGGAGAGTAATATTCAGCTTGTACTGAGACAGTATTTCATTTTTAAATGCAATCTACCTTATGTAGAAACTTAATACAAACGTAAGGAACCTGTTTCAGACTAAAAATAAACGTAGACAATCTTTTACTTGTCAAATGTTCTTAAATTCACACATTTCCTAAGCATAATTAATATTGATCAATAAAATGGGGAAATATTATTAGGTCTGTGGTCCCTACACATTATTTGACTCTAGACGCCGCCTCAATACGTTTCTAAACAAACACTCATCATCAGTTGGAAATGGCCCTCACTCTGGATCACAGTGAGTACAGCCGAAAAGTGTTTTACCTGTTGACAATATTTTGACGAAAATGGACTCTGTAATCGACGTGCCCTCTGCAAACAATAATCTACAGTTTAACTACAAATCTACATTAGGGAATAAAAAAATGTTCAAATGTGTGTGAAATCTTATGGGACTTAACTGATAAGGTCATCACTCCCTAAGCTTACACACTACTTAACCTAAACTACCCTAAGGACAAGTACACACACCCATGCCCGAGGGAGGACTCGAACCTCCGCCGGGACCAGCCGCATTAGGGAATAAATGTAAAAATTAGTTCCCCATATTGTCGCTAGCCTAGAGAGATTGTAAGCTAACTGAATCTTGTTCGTAAGGTGACTACATCTTCCGAAATCATGACATCACGTCACATTTTGATTAACTGTTAAATAAATGTACCTACTGTGACGTATGTCTGCAGACTGAAGCGACGAATGAAAATTTGTACCAAGGTCAGGATTCGGACCTGGGTCTCCTAATCAGTGGACACAAGCGCTAACCACTGCACCACCTAGGCACCTTGGCTTTGCTCAACTGCACATACTCCTTCCCTCAATCCCAATTCGGATTCATGCCTCGATCAACTTGGTATTCCCTCTAAACTCCAACAACGTTGTAGAGGGTTTCCAACCGCCTTGGTCAAGAGTGTAGGATATGTAATAGAGAAGATAATGAAGATATGGTAGTGCTCTAGAAATATTGTGAAACTTAGCAGTTTTAGATGGAATACTAATGGTATAAGATAAAAGTAACTATTAAATAGAGAAATTAATGAACAGCTGATGAACACAATGAAATAATGAGGTGTAATTTGTGGTTAGGGTGTGTGGTAACATTTGGTGTTAAAACTAACAAAAGGCAAATAACGAATGATAATGGAAAAGATAATGTTAAGACAGAGATTTCCGAACCAGCTTTAAAACTATATTTCCAGGGACAGACGTGGACTCTGACCACAGTTTGTTGTTAATGAACTGTGTGTTAAAGTTGAAGAACTAAAAAAAAACGTACGAAATTAAGCAGATGAGACCTGGATGTGCTGAATGAACGAGAGGCTGTTGAGAGCTTCAGAAGGAGAATTAGGGGAACGATTGACAAGAACAAGGGAAATGAACGCAGTTGCTTTAAGAGATGAAATGTTAGAGGTAGCAGATGTTCAAATAGTTAAAAAGACAACACCTGGCAAAAATCCTTGTATAACACTAGATACCTAACATACGTGCTACAACGAGAAAATATAAAAATGCAGGAAATGGAGCTGGTGAAGGGTAATATAGATAACTAAGCACGAATGGCTAGAGGACAAAAGCTAAGATATAGAATCATATACCACTAGGGGAAGGGTAGATACTGCTTACAGGAAAATTAGAGAGGACATTGGAGTAGAGAGAAGCGGCTGTATGAATATCGAGGGTTCAGATGGGTAAACAGTCCTAAGCAAATAAGGGAAAGCTGAAAGGTGGAAAGAACATATATAGGAACTACAGAAGGGGCTGTATTTGAGACACAGAAGAGGAGATACATGATGATATGGGAGATATGAAACTGCGAGAAGAATCTGACCGAGACAGGACCCCAGGAGTGGACGACATTCGCTCAGAACTGCTGATAGCCATAGTAGAGCCGGCCAGTGTGCAATATGTATGGGACAAGTGAAATACCATGACTTCAAGAAGAATGTAGTAATTAGAATTCCAAAGAAATCGGGTGCTGACAGGTGTCAACATCACAGAACATTCAGTTTAACAAGTCATGGATGCAAAATACTAACACCAATTCTTTACAGCAGAATGGAAAATAGAAGCCAGTCTCCGGAGAAATGTAGGGATACACAAGATTACTGATACTACGATTTCTCTTACAAGATAAGAAAAGCCCAACCTACATTTGCAGCATTTGTAGACTTAGAAAAAGCTTTTGACAAAGTCAACAGGAACAGTTTCTTTGAGGTTCTGCAGGTAGTAAGGGTATAATACAGAGAGTGAAAGTGTATTTACAACTTGTACAGAAACGAGACGACAGTCATAAGAGTAGAGGAGAGCGACGGGGAAGTTGTGGTTGAGAAAGGAGTGAAACAAGGTTGTATCCTAATCTCGATGTTATTCAGTCTTTACATTGAGCAAACAGTAAAGGAAACGAAAGAAAACTGTGCAATACGAATCAAAGTTCAAGGAGAATAAATAAAAAATTTGAGTTTTTTCGTTGACATTTTAATTCTGTCACAGAGCGCAAAGGATTTGGAACGGCAATTCACAGGTATGGACAGTGTCTTGAAAGAAGGATGTAATATGAACATCAGAACATACAAAACATGGTTAATGGAATGTAGTCGAGTTAAATCAGTTGATGCTGAGGGAATTAAAATGGGAAAGGAAAAACTTAAAATAGAAAATGAGTTTTGCTATTTGGGCAGCAAAATAACTGCTATGGCCAAAGTAGAGAAGATGTAAAATGTAGAATGGCAATGGCATGAAAAATTTTTCTCAAGGAGAGGAAATTGTTAACATCGAATACAGCTCTAAATGGCAGGAAATCTTTTCCGAAAGAACTTGTATGTAGCATAGCCATGTATGGAAATGAACATCGACGATAAACAGTGTAGACAGGAAGAGAATACAAGCTTTTGAATTGTGATGCTACAGAAGAATGCTGAAGATTAGGCTGGTAGATCACCTAACTAATGAAGAGGTGCTGAAAAGAAACGAGGAGAAGAGAAATTTGTGATACAATCTTACTAGATAAAGGGATCGGTTCACAGGACACGTTCTGGGACATCAAGAGATCACCATTTTAGTACTGGAGGGAAGTGTGGGCGGTACCCATCATAGAAGGAGAAGAAGATGTGAATGCGAAGGATGTAGTCTGCAGTAGTTATTCGGAGATGAAGGGGCTTGGACAGGGTAGAGAAGCATAGAGAGCAGCATCAAACTTGTCTTCGGACTGAAGACCACAGCAACAACAACCCAAAAGGAATTTAAGTTGTTATTCCGTTTAATCCCTTACATACAGATTAACTTTAAGAAAAGATCGATGCAACCAAACTGAGCCCACAATCATTTTAAAGGTAACACAGAGCAGCCTTTAATCATGTGTAGCAGAGTAGTTCTTCAAAGTTAAAGACTTGGAAACTTTGCTGATCACAGTTAAGAGTTTTCAAGCATTTTCTATGAATAACATTTTGTAGTAGTCAGAGAACTGCATAGCATAAGATATAAATGTAAACATTAAAAAGTATAATCTAAAAGATTATAAACATTTTAAGAAAGTAATAACTCGTTTTATTTGGCGGACCACTGGCCCGTAGCTTGTAGTAGGGTTCGTCTCAATATCCTGTAGAACCCGGTCCTCTAAATCTGGTGTACGCTCAGTCCACCGCCTCCCTGTACGTTCGTCTGTCAGAAGGGACCCATCACCACACTAAAGCCCAAAAAGAGCTTGAAATGTTGTCTGATGTAATTGGTGTCTATGAGGGTACTTGTTTTCGTATAGCCGTGCTGCCTCTCGACCGTTTCCATCTACTTGGTTGCACACGAAAACTATCTCGACTTGTTCCTGGCATGAATATCGGACCACTCTGCTGCTTATAATACGGCTGTGTCAATCACACAGCCTGAAACATTCATGGAAAGCACGGTCACGTGGTCAGTGGAACTGTCATTCGTCAGCGCCATCTATCCTGGTCATGATGTATTGTGGGACACATGTTCATAGGACCTTTTTTCCTCCATTTCCTGTCAGGATCCCGTCCTTGCAGTTTGTCAGTTTTACTAATGTTCATCCTTTACACGCATGCGATGATTGTAACAAAGAAAAACAGGGCCGACGGTTTATAGTGCAGAGGCATGTTATACTCACACAGTATAGAAAAAGGAAAAAATGCACAAGGATGGTCTCATTTATCCCACAGCTATATTTGTTTCCAGTCAGTCAGTAGCAAGAAAATTATGTGACCCGATATGTAGTCATTAATGAAATCAGTTTTAACACAGGGAACGACAGATTCTAGTACAGGAGAACGTTTCTGACAGTGAGCAACATATCTCTGGAGGAAACCCTAGACGTTCATTTTTTTTACACTTTTCCATGTAACGAATCCCTCAAGCCCCCTTATGAAACTGCAGACGTGTAAGCTGAATAGGCGTATAACCAGTTTGAGAGGCATATCATTGTCATTACGAAACACCGAAATGAAGTAAACAGACCTCTAGCTGAATAGTGTTGCAGTGCAAAGTAAGGGTTATCAGAAGACTTCTGTTATGGAAACGTATGCAAAAATTTTGTAACCGAAGTTGGATTTTTTTACAAGCGCCAAGACCCGAAAGCATCTTCCTCAAAGACTAAACACTTAACAGAGGAAACAGTTACCCCCATCTATCACTTGAACTTGGCAGCAACAAGGCTCTTTGTGGGGCGGTTCGCCAGTTCTGTCGCCCTACACCATTGCTTCTAGCCTCATACTGCACAGACACAACACAGTCGCACTGGCAGTGATACAGAGTTCTGTGGAGCAAGTAGGCAGTACCTATGGTCGATGATGGCAAAGAAGCAAAGTCTCGATAGTAGCGGAAGTCGAGGTAGGCGTGCACAGAGCAGCCCAGGAAGTGATACGAAGACTTCGGAAAACAGCGAAAACCAGAGGGAAAGTGTGAGTCCGCTGTCCTTTTGCTTCAGTCTCTCGTCAGTGACGTGACGTGCCACCCTCCGTGGGAGGGAGCTGCGACCATGGTACACAGCCCGAATGTCTCCGACTTTGCCTTCAAATCGATACTCAGACTGTGCAGCGAATTCGAATCACTGTCGGACACTAATGATTCACACGCAGAGATCCCGTTCAGCAGTCCATCTTGTGGATTCCTACACGTGTGAGAAATTCTTTCAGCAAAGCAACTCGTTGTAGACAGTCAGAGTCCTTCATGAAGAGGCAGTCTGTATTAAATGCACCTCTGATTATCGTAGCAAGTAGTTGCTCATCCTCAGTTCAGTAAGCCATTTTTGTAACAGTATTTCTCCTTCCACCAACGAAAATATGAAATTCCGGATTTACATCAAACAAAATACCTTCAGTAACCGGATGAGAAGGCACAGTGGTTAAGGCGATGGAATCGCATTGGTGGGGTCATCCTCTTTCCCCCTCCATCCATATACATTTAGGTTTTCCATGGTTTCCCTACAGCGCTCAACTGAAATACCACGTTACCTTCCACAATCTGAGACGGTGCTACGTCTAATGACCTTACCGTCCAGTGGCCTTTATACGACGATATTTGTTCTGCACACACCAGTGTCAATGAGCTCATCATCAGCGTGGCTAAGCCACGTGCATGGGTAACGTATCCGACTAGTCGCTTTCCAAGTGGTTTGGCTTAATGAGGCGGACAGTTCTCTAGCTTTCCCGCGGATGAGCAACTGCAGAGTATGAGCATATGGTCGACAGCGCAGGTAAGAAGGCATGACGGTTAGTTATGTCACAGCGCAGCGTAAAGGGTGTACTGAATTTACGAGACTAAGGCGATACTGTCCGAATTCTGGGAAAGTATCCTTCGGACAATCTGTAAAATAGCAAGGGCGAGCAATTGCGAAAACAATAGTGCAATCTGTGTAACAGCTTACACATCGTGTAAGTTATTGCGAAGTATGATATACAGAAGAGTGCGAAAGGGAATTTAGAATCTGTATGATGCCGATAAGGTTAGCTCGAAGAAAGATGTCCGCAGCTCGTGGTCTAGTGGCTAGCGTTGCTACCTCTCGGTACATCATGGGGGCCCGGTTCGATTCCCTGAAGGGTTGGGGATTTTCTCTGCCCGGAGACTGGGTGGTTGTGTTGCCCTTATAATTTCCCCATCTTTATTATCATCTTTCGTGATAGTAGCCAGACTGTACTGTGTAAAAAATTTGACTGCGTAAAAATTGGGACTTTGTACGGGCGCTGATGACCGCATAGTTGAGTGCCATTCAAACCAAACATCATCATCATCGAGTAACTATAAAGGCACCAGAGGCAGTTCTGACGATGCGTTTGGTAATGAAAGCAATAGTTAAGAAAAAATCAAGATTTCGTAGGATTGGTCGACTTACAAGAAGCGGCCGACATAGTAAAATGAGGCAACATGTTCGATGCTCTTCGGAAAATAGGGGTAAACTACAGAGAAAGATGGTTGACATACAATGTGTACAGGAACAAACAACGAACAATAAAAACGGACGAACAAAGAGGTAGTGCTTGGATTAAAGAGAGATGCAAGACAAAGGTGCAGCCGTTCTTCTCTTTTGTTCAATCTGTACATCATAGAACAAATGACGGAAATAAAAAAAATAGTTTCACGAGTGAAATTAAAATTCAGAGTGAAAAATATCAATTATATGATTATTAGATGATATTGCTATCCACGGTGATGATGATGTTTGATTTGTGGGCCCTTAACTGTGCCGTCATCAGCGCCTCTACAAGGTCCCAATTTTTACATAGTCAATTTTCTTTTCACAATTCAATCTAGTCACTCTCACAAATGATGATTTTGATGAAATGATGAGGACAGCACAAACTCACATTCCCCGGGCAGATAAAATCTCCCATCCGGTCGGGAATCGAACCTGGGACTCCATGATCCAGAGGCAACAAGCTATCCACGGTGAAAGTGAGAAAGAAATTAATAGACTAATCTGTGCATAATATGGACTAAGAATAGACTGAAGAAAGACAAATGTAATGAGGAGTAGTAGAAATGAGATTAGTAAAAAATTATCATTCAATTTGGAGATCACGAATTAGACGAAGTGAAGGACTTCTGCTTCCTTGGATGATAAGTGACGTATGACGGACAAGGAAAAGAAGATATAGAAAGCAAAATAATACAGGCAAAGAAGTTTACACATCGAAACTTCTCGGACGTATGGCAAACAGCACTTTATCAAAGTCAACCAGGCAGCAGACAAGAAGAGAATCAAAGCGTTTGAGACGTGACACTACAGAAGAATGTTGAAAATTAGGTATACAGATAACAGAGAAGGAAGTTTTCCACGTAATCGGTGTGTACAGAAATATGTGAAAAGTATTGAACATAAGAAGAAATATAACGGTAGGACATGTGTTAAGTACCATGGACGTTATCCTTGATGTGTTGAGTCATCAAGGATAACGTCCATGGTATTTGGAGGAGCAAGTGAGTGTAAAAACTGTAGGGGAGCACCAACAAATAATCGAGGATGTTGGGAGTAGACGCTACTCTTAAAATGGGTCAAATGTCTCTGAGCACTATGGGACTCAACTGCTGTGGTCATAAGTCCCCTAGAACTTAGAACTACTTAAACCTAACTAACCTAAGGACAGCACACAACACCCAGCCATCACGAGGCAGAGAAAAATCCCTGACCCCGCCGGGAATCGAACCCGGGAACCCGGGCGTGGGAAGCGAGAACGCTACCGCACGACCACGAGATGCGGGCACGCTACTCTTAAATGATGATAGTGGAACACTGGCACAGGAGAGGAAGTTTTGGCAGGCCGCATCAAAGCAGCCAGATGACTGATCACCACAAGCGACCAGTTATGTGCTACTGTGCTACAAAACACTGTAAATATCACTCTTAATTTAGGTCACTTCTCTTAGAATTTGATACAGAAATCACAGTAAAATTAAGAAATTAAGCTGTTCCTCTTAGAATGTGAGCTGGAAATCACACTAAAATCACGTCATTTCTCTTCGAATGTGTATTGCAGTGCAAATAAAAGATATTTTCGTCTATTTTGAAGTACTTTCTTCACGATAAGCAGAAACCAGCGACGAGTCCTGAAATGAAAATGAACTGCAATAAGAACAACTCAGAGGAGAGAGGTAGTTGTCCGTTTTAGACTACACCATCGCTTTGGGCACAATGAGTGCTACGTTGTTCACAGAACCAGGCCAGTATTTTTATTTGAAATTGCGTGTAACGTAGTGTGCAAGTGCAGAGCATGAGGGATTTTTGAAGAGCAATTGATTTGTGAACATGTTTAAGCTCTGCAGGAATCGAACTGTTGGAAAAATTAATTAGTTTTCATGTGAAACACAGTTAGACACTTATGCGTCCTTGTTGCCAGGATGAATCCGGCTGGAATTGAACGGGCACTGTCCTTTGAGTCAATACTTATTACTGCAGTTTTATTTGCTACCACTTCTGGAAGTCTTGTGTGTAATTCTGCAGAAAGCTTTTATTTTCAATGACATTAAGAAGCAGTTGAACTGTTACTTTCAATGTGCAGACGGGATCTCTGTCTCGAAAAGTCTCAAGTTCATTTAACAGCTTAACAATGACATTAATCGAATACTAAGCATCACTAGTTTGCATTAAACTCACACTCTTTCCACTGGTTTACACATGTTTCTCATCACCTGATTTGGGGAAGAGGGACACACAGACCAGCGTAAATCTGATTTTAACGGGTTTCTTTATTACATTAACTCTTCTCATGAACATAATAAGAGGCTTCCAAGGAATGTCTAAGCTCCTTACACCCAACACTACGATTTATCACACTTGTATATATGCGACTTCAAAATGCTGATTCAACAGCAAGCCATTTAAGATCTTTGGCTGCCAATAATATAATGCATTTTGGTACCAGTCCAACCATTACTGCAAACTTAATACTGAACAATAACAATTCTAGGTTAGTCGCAATGTGAACAACGACGTCGATGATCTCCATAAAGTTAGGGTCCTGGCCACTGCAGTATTTGCACACTGCCGATTCTCTATTGCGCTATCAATGGGTAAGCAGCTGCCGCAGATTCTCAGCAGTTCGATCGAGTTAGTAGATGGCAGGTGCTGCGGATTCTGAAGTACAGAATGAAATGCATGTATGTATTACAGCAAGTAGATGAATTTGGCTGCATTTATAGATATGAAAAGGAATGCAACTCAGAAATCTTAGACATGCCTTGAAAATAGACTGCATGATCAGAAATGATTCGGGATGTGGTCTTACATTTTGTGTAGGCAGCTGCCGCGTCTGTCGAATTTTTTCGTGAGCGGATGTACAACCAAAAAGTATTATAAAGTGTCAATTAAAATACACTTCCCTGTCTTACTAACGTTTTAGTGACTAACGTTGATTACTATCCCTTTAATCAAATCTGTATCTTAGTAACAAATGTATATTTTATACACACGATTTTAGCATCAACTGAAAGAGCTAAGGTCAATAGACTAATGCACTAACGGCAAAGGAATGGTTCAAATGGCTCTGAGAACTATGGGACTTAAATTCTGAGGTCATCAGTAACCTAGAACTTAGAACTAATTAGACCTAACTAACCTAAGGACATCACAAGCGATCGCGCGGTCCCAGACTGAAGCGCCTAGAGCCGCTCGGCCACCCTGGCCAGCGCCTGAGGAATAATGGAAGAAATAAATCCGAGACGCGACGAAAAAATTCGACTGCAAAGGGAATATTGTAGCCCTAAAAGTCTTCCCTTCCTCAGAGGCAAGAATGAAACGTGTTGAAGAAGTGTGCTCGAGATTACTGTTTCAGCAACCAGAGGCGGTACGATACAGTATGTTGCCACAGAGGTTCGGTGAAACATTTTCGTTGGTGTGCGGAATAGCTGCCACGATGTCGGACAGTAAAATTTTGGCAGACTGCCCGACATATAACATTCCATTAGACTGTGGGAGTTAAAACCAGCAGAAAGCGTGAGATGGGAAAATGAAGAGCTGGATGTTTCATACTGACAATGTTTAGGGCTGACACAAATTCTTATTTAAAAATATCTTTTTCCTTTTCTATTTCTTTTCTTTTTTCTAAAAGTAATCCAATTTAGTACACAAACAAGGAAACGGCAGCCGTTCTAAGTCGCACCATAGGTTACTCGAGCAAACGAACTCTCAACTGACGCCACTTAGCACTGTACCAATAGGCTCTCATAACAGGCTTTGGCTGCTCTTACAAGCACTAGCCCCAACTGAAACTATTCTTCAGTTCAAGGCAGGGACCTAACCCATTTAAAACTTAATAGGTGCCAGCCCTAAATTAAATAAAAAGCTCTCTGTAATAGCAAAGTGTGCCGTAGGCTCCTCAATCACCACCAAGTGAGAATCATTCTTGTAGGACTTTCCTTGTGATGCGCTGACTCAAGTTCCTCTGGGCGGTCACTAAATTTCTCTCAAACTTAGCTTATGTTGTTCACGACAGTTATTCATGGAGGATCTTCTTTTCAAGGGACTCAGATAACTCAATCGTTAAAGTTTGTGCAACTATCATGATTCATTTACTCACTTAGATACTCTGTTCTTCTAAAATGTACGTAATGTATGAATTTTTATACTTCTGCGTGAGCTGTAATAACGACTTGGCTCTCTCAAATATCGTTTACTTGAAACTCGAGGCTAATAACTTCTGAGACTGACAGTGGGGTATGAACTGTTGTTCTGGACTGGCATTAGCTCGGATTTTACTCTACTTTACTTTATTTCAAGATGGCATATCAAACTCAATCCTTCCGGCTGATGTGTTTCCCACACAGTGGTCACTTAAAAAAAAATCACGAGAAGGGCCGGCTTCCTTGACACCATATAGATCTGTTTATTAACCACGATGGTGGCAATACCATGTAGCTGGAGACTGATTTGCGACCCCAACGTCTCCTATCTTGGTGTCTTAGGCAGTGTTTACAAACAAACAAAAAAAAAAAAAAAAAAAAAATCTCGCTCTTTCTTGTTCTTTACTGAGAATTCAAATAGATGACAGGAATAGATTTATATCCCTGGGTAAAATTAGTAAAATCTGTAGGGTACTATTAGGCTGGTGGATTTATTTTCATAACCATCTTCTTGGATTTACTGGTTTCGCTGCAACCGTATGAATGTACCAAAGTGCTTTATCTGAAAACTACCTTGAGCAGTTAAACAGAGAACCGACTCGTGGCGATAACATATTAGACCTTCTGGTGACAAACAGACCCGAACTATTTGAAAAAGTTAACGCAGAACAGGGAATCAGTGATCATAAAGCGGTTACGGCATCGATGATTTCAGCCGTAAATAGGAATATTAAAAAGGGTAGGAAGATTTTTCTGTTTAGAAAAAGTGACAAAAAGCAGATTTCAGAGTACCTGTTGGCTCAACACAAAAGTTTTGTCTCAAGTACTGATAGTGTTGAGGATCAGTGGACAAAGTTCAAAACCATCGTACAATATGCGTTAGATGAGTATGTGCCAAGCAAGATCGTAAGAGATGGAAAAGAGCCACCGTGGTTCAACAACCGAGTTAGAAAACTGCTGCGGAAGCAAAGGGAACTTCACAGCAAACATAAACATAGCCAAAGCCTTGCAGACAAACAAAAATTACGCGAAGCGAAATGTAGTGTGAAGAGAGCTATGCGAGAGGCGTTCAATGAATTAGAAAGTAAAGTTCTATGTACTGACTTGGCAGAAAATCCTAAGAAATTTTGGTCTTATGTCAAAGCGGTAGGTGGATCAAAACAAAATGTCCAGACACTCTGTGACCAAAATGGTACTGAAACAGAGGATGACAGACTAAAGGCCGAAATACTAAATGTCTTTTTCCAAAGTTGTTTCACAGAAGAAGACGGCACTGTAGTTCCTTCTCTAGATTGTCGCACAGATGACAAAATGGTAGATATCGAAATAGACGACAGAGGGATAGAGAAACAATTAAAATCGCTCAAAAGAGGAAAGGCCTCTGGACCTGATGGGATACCAGTTCAATTTTACACAGAGTACGCGAAGGAACTTGCCCCCCTTCTTGCAGCGGTGTACCGTAGGTCTCTAGAAGAGCGTAGCGTTCCAAAGGATTGGAAAAGGGCACAGGTCATCCCCGTTTTCAAGAAGGGACGTCGAACAGATGTGCAGAACTATAGACCTATATCTCTAACGTCGATCAGTTGTAGAATTTTGGAACACGTATTGTGTTCGAGTATAATGACTTTTCTGGAGACTAGAAATCTACTCTGTAGGAATCAGCATGGGTTTCGAAAAAGACGGTCATGTGAAACCCAGTTCGCGCTATTCGTCCACGAGACTCAGAGGGCCATAGACACGGGTTCACAGGTAGATGCCGTGTTTCTTGACTTCCGCAAGGCGTTCGATACAGTTCCGCACAGTCGTTTAATGAACAAAGTAAGAGCATATGGACTATCAGACCAATTGTGTGATTGGGTTGAGGAGTTCCTAGATAACAGGACGCAGCATGTTATTCTCAATGGAGAGAAGTCTTCAGAAGTAAGAGTAATTTCAGGTGTGCCGCAGGGGAGTGTCATAGGACCGTTGCTATTCACAATATACATAAATGACCTGGTGGATGACATCGGAAGTTCACTGAGGCTTTTTGCAGATGATGCTGTGGTGTATCGAGAGGTTGTAACAATGGAAAATTGTACTGAAATGCAGGAGGATCTACAGCGAATTGACGCATGGTGCAGGGAATGGCAATTGAATCTCAATGTAGACAAGTGTAATGTGCTGCGAATACACAGAAAGATAGATCCTTTATCATTTAGCTACAAAATAGCAGGTCAGCAACTGGAAGCAGTTAATACCATAAATTATCTGGGAGTACGCATTAGGAGTGATTTAAAATGGAATGATCATATAAAGTTGATTGTCGGTAAAGCAGATGCCAGACTGAGATTCATTGGAAGAATCCTAAGGAAATGCAATCCGAAAACAAAGGAAGTAGGTTACAGTACGCTTGTTCGCCCACTGCTTGAATACTGCTCAGCAGTGTGGGATCCGTACCAGATAGGGTTGATACAAGACATAGAGAAGATCCAACGGAGAGCAGCGCGCTTCGTTACAGGATCATTTAGTAATCGCGAAAGCGTTACGGAGATGATAGATAAACTCCAGTGGAAGACTCTTGGTGCAGGGAGTGGCAACTGACCCTTAACATAGACTAATGTAATGTATTGCGAATACATAGAAAGAAGGATCCTTTATTGTATGATTATATGATAGCAGAACAAACACTGGGAGCAGTTACTTCTGTAAAATATCTGGGAGTATGCGTGCGGAACGATTTGAAGTGGAATGATCATATAAAATTAATTGTTGGTAAGGCGGGTACCAGGTTGAGATTCATTGGGGGAGTCCTTATAAAATGTAGTCCATCAACAAAGGAGGTGGCTTACAAAACACTTGGTCGACCTATACTTGAGTATTGCTCATCAGTGTGGGATCCGTACCAGATCGGGTTGACGGAGGAGATAGAGAAGATCCAAAGAAGAGCGGCGCGTTTCGTCACAGGGTTATTTGGTAACCGTGATAGCGTTACGGAGATGTTTAACAAACTCAAGTGGCAGACTCTGCAAGAGAGGCGCTCTGCATCGCGGTGTAGCTTGCTGTCCAGGTTTCGAGAGGGTGCGTTTCTGGATGAGGTATCGAATATATTACTTCCCCCTACTTATACCTCCCGAGGAGATCACGAATGTAAAATTAGAGAGATTAGAGCGCGCACAGAGGCTTTCAGACAGTCGTTCTTCCCGCGAACCATACGCGACTAGAACAGAAAAGGGAGGTAATGACAGTGGCACGTAAAGTGCCCTCCGCCACCCACCGTTGGGTGGCTTGCGGACTATAAATGTAGAAAAATGTAGAGGGGGAGTGAGGGGTGGGGGCTGGAGTCTCTCTGTACAGGAGGAAGATGAGAGGTTGGTTTGAGCAGTTAAGAGGTGGTGATGAGGAGAGCTGCAGATGCTGCTTGCACCAGCAGCAGAAGCCAGAACTCGGTACGCTTCACAAAGCAGCAGGGAGGGTGGGGGGAGGTGGAACTCTAATGGTTGCTGACTTGACAGCGAGGCCTGCGAGGAGCAGGGAGGGGAGTGAGGGTTGTCGTGTCACCAGACGGCAGGGAGGCGCGAGGCTTGCTGTTTGTAAACAAACTGTGGGTGGTAGTCTTGTCTGGCATTAACCACATGTCATTGTCTTTTGCATTTGATGTACAGAACCACATAGTATTATGAAAACTTACCTTGTTGTCTCTCCAGCGGCATATTAGGAAACAGTTTAATAGTACTTATGGAGGGCTCCTTTTACTTTCAAAGTAACATATTGGCTGGTTAGCTTAGGCGTATGTATTCTTGTTAATCGAAATTACTGTCTCTCTAGCCTGGTGTTGGAATTGTTACTTCTCTTGCAAGAGTGTTGTTATTGGTGTGTGAATGTTTAGCATAAACATATATGTAGTGCAGTGTATTTCAAATGGTAGGTAGGGGGCAACATGTTCTGGCTGATTTTATGCTAATGGAAGTTACGAATACACGTTACTAACATGGTTTTATGGTAAAGCTTTAACAGCTGTTTCTGTTCACCATTCATTAAATCAACAGGTGAAGTGTCATTCCATTCGCCATGTAGAACATTAATTGATTCTTAACTCTGCATGTTCCATTGACAAGGACAACTTTTCTCCTTAATTCCATTATTAATGAGTGTTTGAGTTTCCAGTTGTCTTCTGCTACAATGTTACTGGAGACATTAAATGATGTCATACAGAATGATTACAAAAAGTCCAACCCCTTCCATTTTCATGTGACATCCTAAATTCTATTACAAATGTTTGCCAACACTTATGAGTAGTCACAAATAACATGTACCACTTAAATGAATACATATCAATGACGGCGGTTTCCCGTCAAGTAATCCTCTTACTTCCCCAGTCAACGTCAATCTGGCTATGTTGAGCAATAGATCATCTGGCCAGGCATAAGTGCAACCCACATCGTGAATAATGTGTATGAACGTAACCACATTTTCATGCGACTTTCCAGAAAAGGTGGAAATGAAAGAATCTGCAGGAAAATTACTGACAGTTGCCACGTTATCTGGGATTGTGGTACTTGTATTAGTGACAGAATTAGTATTAGTTGTCTAGGGTTGTACATTTGTTAGAAGTCTGGAGCTAGCCACAGGTACAGAAGTTCACACTCTGGCTTCCAGCGTCTGTTCCAAGACGTGGTTTTGCTCGATTAACTCTCGATTTTGTATAAGCAATTGGTTCATTCTAGCATTAATAGCTTCGAACAGGTCTTGCAATGCAGTTGCCTCTTCAGGAGTATCCCGTTCCATCGCTCTAGTTCCTATCGGCATGTTTACAAGATCAGGGAGCGCTAGTGACCCAAAAATGAACGTTACAAAGGGAGAGGTCCTTACTTCTGACACCAGTTTGTTCGGGATCGGCTGTTAGGAGCGGCTAAGGCGGTGGGTGGGAATAAATCATTTGGACAAAATTTGTGACGAGGCCATTTATTGGCAGAAAATGCATTCAAATGGCCTATGCAGGCAAGGGTGAGCCAGAGCGTAGTGTCAGGCGATGCATAGTTCGCATACAACTTGTGCAGAGTTAATGAGAAGTTGTGTCTGCCATTCGGACAAGTCTGAATTGCATGGCAACTACAGAAACAAACTCCACTGCGACACAACACCGGGAGGGGCAGGTGGTGTTGACAGCTACAGGGCGCGTGAGAGAGAGGACGGGCGAGAGGATACATCCAGCTTGGCCCACGGCTTCCGCCACCGTGATTGGTCAGAAACAGAGAAACCCGCGGGGGCGACGTGGAAAGTTCCTAAGGGCGGCTTGGTCAGCATCGCCTAGGCGGCGTTACCTGGTCAGCACGTGAGGCAGGCACGTGATCGAGATTGCCCACCCTGGTGCTGACTTGCTGTTACCAGACCATGGGATGAGAAAATTACAGGCAGCCGAACCTGCCGGATAATTCTTAACCATAGAGAAAAAATGAAATAAACCACTTGAACTAAATTAACGATAGAATCCACTACTATCTGGCTCAACCTTACAATTAAAAGTACTTTGATAGTAATGGCTAAATGAAGACATATAATCGGGGCAGCAGGGTAAAATTAAACTTTTGGAGAAAAAACCATAACAACTCTCTGATTAAATTGCCCAATGTATGTACTTGTAGCAATGAAATCGCATAAACACTGGACAGTGATCGCTGAACTTACACACAAATACAAGCATGTATATTGCGGGAATAAAACAATCCCACAATCCCTGCTTATACAACCAGAAAATTTTACAAAATGTACGAAAATCAGGGCACATACCCACAAGAAAATAGTTTTATCAAAGGAAGTGAAATTACTACTACAAAAACAATTCGGCTGATTCTTCCACACAAAACCGATTCAGACAACAACTCAGAGCAAACATACTTGTAACTGCACAAGCAGAACAGTTACTAAACCTGAACATTTTTCGTAAACAAGATCAACAAGCTGAACCAACAGATTAAACACGTACTTTTAGTCAATAAACACGACACACAACGTGGTGCTTCCTTAGTCTAAATGGCCATGACTGATACTCGATTCAGAGCTTCGCCAACTCTCAAATGAAGAAGCAGTTGAACATAGACTTTGATGTACATAGCCTTGTTTAACTCATCTAACCAACGTTGGCTCCCCGTAACACGACTGAGTTTAAGTGCAGAATCCCCCAGTCACTTCCTGCAGTCAACAACCAGCCAAAATCTGTTCTAGTAATATATGGCAGCGGTGCACATGCGCCACAAAGGAAACTTCCCAAAACTAGCTTACCACATTCATCTTCACTGCAGTAATTCCAAAATATGCTGCAGGGCTCTCAGTAGGATCCTGATGCTGCTCGTGTTCATGACCAAAATCCAGTAGCTCTGTACTGGAGGATCCCGTTGCTCTCCCACTGGTGGACCGCAGATGCTTGGCGTGTTGCGAGTGTAGCCTCGGTCACCCAGCCTAGCCAGCGACGCCTGTGATTAGTCGTGGAGACTGGTTGTTCGCTGCCGAAGCCCACAAGGCCCGCTTTTGCAGAAAAGCTAGGGATTATACTGCGCATGCTCTATGACTGGGCTTTGGCTACAACTTAGTTACACACATAGTCAAATATACACAGGGTAACCAATGGCTACTAGCCATAACGGTTCAGGAGTTAGTTATAGTTACAATTTGTTCCTTGTTATATACACTGAAGGGCCGAAGAAACCGGCAAAGCTGCCTAATATCATGTATGGCCTCCGCAAGCACGCAAAAGTGCCGCAACACGACGTGGCATGGACTCGACTGATGTCTGAAGTAGTGCTGGAGGGAACTGACACCATGAATCCTGCAGGGCTGTCCATAAATCTGCAAGAGAACGAGGGGATAGAGATCTCTTCTGAACAGTACGTAGCAAGGCATCACAGGTGTTCATGTCTGGGAAATTTGGTGAACAGCGGAAGTGCTTTAACTCATAAGAGTGTTCCTGGAGCCACTTTGTAGCAAATCTGGACATGTGGGGTGTCGCATTATCCTGCTGGAATTGCCAAGTCCGTCGGGGTGCACAATGGACCTGAATGGATGCAGGTGATCAGACGTACATATCACCTGTCGTAGTCGAATATAGATATATGAGGGCTCCCATATCACTCCAACTGCATACGCCCCACACCAATACAGAGCCTCCACTAGCTTGAACAATCCAGTGCTGACATGCAGGGTACATAGACTAATGACGTTGTCTCATACCCATACGCTTCCATCTGCTCAGTATAATTTGAAACGAGACTCATCCGACTAGGCAACATCTTTCCAGTTATCAACAGTCCAGTGTCAGCGTTGACAGGCCCAGCTTTGTGTCGTGTAGTCATGAAGGGTGCACGAGTGGACGTCGGGTCAAAAGGCCCATATCGATGATCTTTCGTTGAATGGTTCGCACGCTGACACTTGTTGATGGCCCAGCACTGGAATCTGCAGCAATTTGCACTGCTGACACATTCAACGATTCTCTTCAGTTGTTGTTGGTCCCGTTCTTGCACGATCTTTTTCCGGCCTCAGCGATGTCGGAGATTTGATGTTTTATCGGATTACTGGTATTAAAGGAACACTCGTGAAACGGTGGTACGGGAAAATCCCCATTTCATCGCTAGCTCGGAGATGTTGTGTCCCCTCGCTCGTGCGCGAACTGTAACACCACGTTCAAACTCAGTTAAATCCTCATAACCTACCTTCATAACCTGCCATTTTAGCAGCAGTAACCGATCTAACAACTGCGCCAGACACTTGTTGTCTTATGTAGGTGTCGCTGGAGCAGCGCCTTATTCTTTCTGTTTACGCATCTCTGTATTTGAATACGCGTGTCTATTCCAGCTTCTTTGGCGCTTCAGCGTATATCAGATTCAAGACGAATATTATAATATGGAACAAATCACCAGAGTAAAAGTAACACACTTAATAAAAATAAATAAAAAAGAGAAAAAGATATTTATACGGGTGAATTCTGGCCATTTATAGGTTTTTACCTTCTTTTCTTTTTATAAGTCTCTTGTTATGTCTAACAAGACATCCTGTATGGTGTAGAACGAGTTGTTAGGGGGGAAGCCTAACAAACATTTATGCGACGGACAATTTATTTTCGTGGGTAAATTCTGAAAGTGATTTATAGCTGCGCATTTCACCGTTTTTGTGCCAAAGTTACATTCGTTAGTGTGTGATGCAATTTTTTTTCCTTCTAGTGTTGTGCATGTAATCTTTATTAATCTTAAACTTAGATGAACTTGGTTCAAATGCCTCTGAGCACTATGGGACTCAACTGCTGTGGTCATCTGTCCACTTAGAACTACTTAAACCTAACTAACCTAAGGACATCGCAAACACCCATGCCCGAGGCAGGATTCGAACCTGCGACCGTAGCAGCAGTGCGGCTCCGGACTGGAGCGCGTAGAACCGCACGGCCACCGGAGCCGGCACTTAGATGAACTGCTGATAACAAATTTCATAAGTGATTAAATGTGTTATAAGACTGTGGTTAATATACCCTGCTGGTTAAAAATATACCTGCACGATGTACGTGCGTGGATTCCACAAACAAACTTTATATTACTTTCTTTTGAGCAATGAATTTTTTTTTGTCTAAGTGAAGAATTAGTAAAGAGTATTATCACGTAAGTCAAAGATGAATGGACAAATAGATAATATGTTAAATTACTGTCTTCTGTATCCCCAAAGCAGGTATTTATTTTGTGGTGTCACCGCCAGACACCACACTAGCTAGGTGGTAGCCTTTACATCGGCCGCGGTCCGCTAGTATACGTCGGACCCGCGTGTCGCCACTATCAGTGATTGCAGACCGAGCGCCACCACACGGCAGGTCTAGAGAGACGTCCTAGCACTCGCCCCAGTTGTACAGCCGACTTTGCTTGCGATGGTTCACTGACAAATTACGCTCTCATTTGCCGAGACGATAGTTACGATAGCCTTCAGCTACGTCATTTGCTACGACCTAGCAAAGCGCCATTATCATTTGCTGTTTATCTTGTGATGCATGTACCGTCAGACCGACGTTCACCAATTATGGATTAAAGTTAAGTATTCCATCAGCTACGTACTTTATTTGTCAGTCTCAATCCCTCTAAATGTTCCAGACCTCACGCCAGCCTGCGTGAGCTTAACGCATGCCTTTTGGCTACCAATCATAGTGGCTTGGCTGTCTTGCCAAGTCACAACAGTTTGGCGACGTGAATTTTGCGTTCGTATTGATTTACTTGTGTCATGGCTTCGCCACAATCTCCAGATGTACTGTCCGAATTTTATCGCTTGCAGAATCAGCAGACGCACGCCTTATTGGATGCCCTTGGACAGCTCGTCCAGGGTCAACGTGCACCGCAAAACGATGCGGCAGCCGCCGCTCCACCGCTCCTGCAGCCACAACACGCAGTTGCACCACCTTTTCGTCCTTTTGATGCGGCACTGGAAAGCTGGACGGAGTGGTCACGCCAATTTGGATTCCATCTTGCCGCCTACAGAATTCAAGGTAATGAGCGGCAGCCTTTTTTGTTAGATTCCATAGGCATCCAGACATACCGTGTGATAGTGAAATTATTTCCCCGACGCGACGTAGCAATTCTGTCCTACGACGAAATTTTGTCTGCATTAGATGGATATTTCAAAGAATCAGTCAATGTCTTTGCAAAAAGATATACCTTCTTTCATACAAAACGTACGGCAGGTCAGACTAATAGGGAGTGGGTTGCAACCTTGCAAGGCCTTACTAGGGATTGTGCTTTTGAGTGTCAATGTGGACTCCCGTATTCAGATACTATGGTGCATGATGCAATTGCACAGAACGTTTCTGATGTTCCTATAAGGGAACAGATTTTGAAACTAGTCAGTCCTCCCTTCAACAAGTGATAGACATATTGGATCGGCAGGACACATTTGACTTTGCTCAGGAATCTTTTGAAACTTCGCCACCCGTGTGTCAGGTTAACCAGCCCGCCGGGCGAGCTGCACGGAACAGTAAACATTCCTCGCGCCTGGCCGCGCCAAAGCTGCCTGGCTCTCAGCCACATGTCCCGCACTTGCATGCAAATGCAGTGAAATCATGCCCGCAGTGTGCTAATAGACATTCGCGTGAGAATTGCCCGTCACACCAAGGTATTTGCTTTTTCTGTAATGAAAAAGGACATGTTCAAAGTGTTTGCCAGAAAAAGCTCCGATCAGAAGCTCACAACCATTCCAGGCCCTTTGCTTCGTGCCAGAATCAAAATCGAACCAAGGATACTCCGGCTCATGGAAATTCATGTAGTTCATTCCACTCCGCCCAGTGCCACTCTCTCTAACAGTGACTGTGTTTGTCCCACAACCAGTGTGCGTCGACGTCGCCGGAAATCACGTCAAGTCGCAAGTGATTATGTCCCAGTGTCAGTTCCCGTTGCATGGGACTGTCGCTCTTGTCGTCAGCAGGACAGTAAACTTTTTGTCGACTTGGACATTCATGGCAAAGTGATCCCGTTCCAGCTCGATACTGGAGTTGCGGTTTCCCTAATCAATCACGACACGTACAAACAGCTGGGCAAACCTCCGTTGCGTGCCGACGGTGTTAAGCTAACTAGTTATTTAGGACACGAGCTCCCTGTGTTAGGACAGTGCAGCCTTCTTGCAACATACAGGGGACAAACAAAACTAGTGTCATTTTATGTCCTTCGTTCTGCTTCAGCAGTGAACTCGTTTCGTTTAGATTTATTTCAGTTGTTTAACTTGTCTATAGTCAATCAGGTCCTCTCAGTGAACCAGACTGTGCCTTCAGCCAGTGTTTCTCGTCTCTGGGAAGAATTTGCAGACATGTTTGCACCGGGCCTTGGTTGCGGTAAGAACTATAAAGCACATTTGGAACTGAAAGTAAACGCGCAACCGAAATTTTTCAGTGCGCGCAATGTTCCCCACGCATTGCGTGATGAGGTCGCAAAAACATTACACGATTTGGAATCACAAGGTGTAATTGAACGTGTGCAGGCTTCTCTCTGGGCATCACCCTTAGTAATTTTGCCAAAACCATCCGGAAAATTGAGACTTTGCGTGGACTTCAAGGCAACAGTGAATCCACAACTAGTGACTGCAACTTTTCCTTTACCCCGCCTGGAAGATCTTTTTGACAAACTGTGCCCGGGTAAATATTTTTCGAAGTTGGACCTAGCAGATGCGTACTTGCAAATACCGGTGGACGAAGAATCCCAGCGCGTTTAGGTGGTTAACACGCATCTTGGTTTGTACCGATTCACACGACTGCCATTCGGGTGTGCATCCGACCCTGCATTGTTTCAGCAGTATCTACAAACTGTTTGTGCGTCGGTCCCTACTGCAGCAAACTATCTGGACGATATTGTGATTTCCGAAAAGACGGAAGAAGAACATTTAGCCAATCTCAGAACATTATATCAGGTCTTGCGACAAAATGGTCTTCGCTTGCGGAAGGACAAATGTGTGTTTTTTGCTTGTGATTTGCCATATCTGGGACATGTACTCAATGTCCAAGGCATACATCCGAGTCCCGAGCAACAAAGTGCCATACAGGACTTGCCTTCGCCGCAGAATTTGAAGCAGCTACAGAGTGTGCTGGGAAAAATAAATTACTATAACAGATACGTGCCACATGCCCCTTCCATTTCAGCTCCGCTTCATCGCTTACGCCATAAAGGTGTTCCGTTCGTCTGGACGACGGAATGCGAACGCGCCTTTCGCCAGTTGAAATCGGCGTTGCTTTCCCATACTTGCCTTACGCCATTCGATCCCCAGAAACCCCTTTTGTTGATGGTGGGTGCATCAGATTTCGGGATCGGTGCTGTGCTTGCGCACAAAGATGGTTCGCACGATTGCCCTATTGCCTTTGCTTCCAAATTGCTCTCGTCTGCGCAACGAAATTATTCACAGATCGAGAAAGAAGCATTGGCTCTCGTATTTGGTGTTACAAAGTTTCATGATTTCTTGTATGGTCGTCACTTTACTATCATCACAGACCACAGTCCGCCCCGGTAGCTGAGTGGTCAGCGTGACACACTGTCAATCCTAAGGGCCCGGGTTCGATTCCCGGCTGGGTCGGAGATTTTCTCCGCTCAGGGACTGGGTGTTGTGTTGTCCTAATCCTCATCATCATTTCATCCCCATCGACGCGCAGGTCGCCGACGTGGCGTTAAATCGAAAGACCTGCACCAGGCGAACGGTCTACCCGACGGGAGGCCCTAGCCACACGATATTTCCATCACAGACCACAAACTTTTGACATCGCTTTTTCATCCGACCAAGCCTGTACCTCCACGTACAACGCAGAAATTCATTCGCTGGTCTATTTTCCTCTCGCAGTACCGCTACATCTTCTATCGGTCCACTGCTAAGCACGGAAACGCAGATGCGTTGTCCCGTTTGCCTGTTGCTGAGGATAGAGCATTCGATTCCTCCGAACTTGCTTGCATGTTCATTGATTCGGAAACCGATGACGTGGTCGACTCGTTTCCGATTGATTTTCGTCGTGTAGCTACAGCCACAGCTGCCGACCCTGTCCTTGCTACCGTTCTGCGTTTTGTTGCTACGCAATGGCCCTTGTCAAAGTCACGGATCGAGGATCCGTTGGTTCACCGATTTTTTGCTCACAAGGAGAGACTTTTTGTACGACGTGGTGTTTTGCTGTTGTGTTCAGATAATGATCAGTCCAGGGTCGTGGTACCACGTTCGTTACAGTCCTCTGTCTTACAGCTTCTCCACCAAGGACGTTGGGGTATAGTGAGAACGAAACAACTTGCTCGTCAGCACTGTACTTAGTTCGGAATCGATGCCGCGATTACTAATATGTGCTCTTCTTGCATGGTGTGTGCCGAACGACAATCCGCACGACCGCGGAAATTTTTTACATGGCCGAAAGCCACTTCCCCTTGGCAACGCTTACACGTCGATTTTGCTGGTCCGTTCTGGAATGCTCGATGGTTGGTTCTGGTCGATTCATTCAGTAATTTTCCTTTTGCTGTCCGGATGTCTTCCACGACATCATCTGCCACCATCCAAGCGTTGTCCGCTATCTTTTGCATTGAAGGTCTTCCACAGACTATAGTTGCCGGCCGCGGTGGTCTAGCGGTTCTAGGCGCTCAGTCCGGAACCGCGCGACTGCTACGGTCGCAGGTTCGAATCCTGCCTCGGGCATGGATGTGTGTGATGTCCTTAGGTTAGTTAGGTTTAAGTAGTTCTAAGTTCTAGGGGACTGATGTCCACAGATGTTAAGTCCCATAGTGCTCAGAGCCATTTGAACCATTTGAACAGACTATTGTTGCCGACAATGGCCCACAATCCATGTCCGCAGAATTTCAGTCACTCTGCAAGGCCAATGGTATTCAACATCTGACGTCCGCGCCGTTTTCGCCACAGTCAAACGGTGCCGCTGAACGATTGGTCAGGACTTTCAAGTCACAGATGTTGAAGTTGAAAGAGTCGCATTCTAGCGAGGACGCGTTATTGCTCTTTTTCTCCTCGTATCGCTCTCAGCCTCGAGATGGTCGCTCGCCGGCTGAGTTGCTTCACGGTCGCCCTCATCGCACCTTGATGTCTTTGCTACATCCGCCGCATCAGTTTCCTGTGCAGCGGCAGCCACTTGCTTTTGCTCCAGGCGACGTTGTCTACTATCGCGACTATCGAGGTTCACGGCGTTAGCTCACAGGACGCATTCTTCGCTGCCCCGGCCGCGCGATGTATCTGGTTTTGGGGGCCTCTGGTGAGGTGCGTCGGCATCTCAATCAGCTGCGCCTCTGTCGTCGCACGGGATCTGCCGCTCCCCGTCTGCTTCAGCCACGGTGCCGTCCGGTCAGCGCCCTGGGGACCCATCTACTGGCTCGCCTCAGCCCCAGGTGTTACCGATGCTGCCTTCCATTTTGCCCCATGGCGACGCGCCGCCGCCGCCGCCGCCGCCTGTTCTCCCGCCGGCGACGCCCGCAGTGGACGCGTCGCTGCAACCGCCGGGCGCCTCCCTGGGTCACGCGCCGCCGATCGCTTCCCGTGACCAGTTGTCCTCTGCCATGGAACTCTTGCCCGCTCCGGACCACATGGAGTCTTCGGCCGTCGGGTGCCCCGACCCGATGGATGTCGACCTTTCGGCCCCTCCTGTCTTTATACGGGCGCATACACCGCATGTTGGCGTGCACCCTGGAGTAGGTTTTCAGACGTGTCCTAGCTCCCCTCGGACCGAATGGCTGGGTGCGGGTGGCACAGCCTCGCCTGTTGTTAGGCTCCCCACCTCGTCGCATACGTCAACATGGGGTCCTCCCCACGGCGGGCGGAAGCCTTATAACACAACCGTTCGCCGATTTGCGGGGGAGGAATGTGCTGTCACCGCCACACCACACTTGCTAGGTGGTAGCCTTTAAATCGGCCGCGGTCCGCTAGTATACGTCGGACCCGCGTGTCGCCACTATCAGTGATTGCAGACCGAGCGCCACCACACGGCAGGTCTAGAGAGACGTCCTAGCACTCGCCCCAGTTGTACAGCCGACTTTGCTTGCGATGGGTCACTGACAAATTACGCTCTCATTTGCCGAGACGATAGTTACGATAGCCTTCAGCTACGTCATTTGCTACGACCTAGCAAGGCGCCATTATCATTTGCTATTTATCTTGTGATGCATGTACCGTCAGACCGATGTTCACCAATTATGGATTAAAGTTAAGTATTCCATCAGCTACGTACTTCAAATGTTCCAGACCTCACGCCAGCCTGCGTGAGCTTAACGCGTGCCTTTCAGCTACCAATCATAGTGGCTTGGCTGTCTTGCCAAGTCACAATATATTTTAATAGCAAAGTAACCGAAACTACATGTGTTGGTGTGTCCACTACATGGTTCTTCCAGTTTAAGTTATTGAGTATGCCATGCATGGAAGTGAAACATGGACGATAAACTGTTTAGACAAGAAGACGATAGAATCTTTTGACATACGGTGCTACAGAAGAATGTTGAAGATAAGATAGGTAGATTATTTAACTAAGAAGGAGGGACTGAATATAGCTGGGGAGAGAGGAAATTTGTGGTACAACTTGTCTAAAAGAAAGAATCGATTGAAAGGACACATTTTGTGGCACCAATGGATCACCCATTTAGTTTTTGATTAAAGTAGGGGGTGAAGATAGTAAAGGGAGACCAAGTGATCAGTACCGTAAGTAGATTCAAAAGGACGTAGGTTGCAGTAGTTATTCAGAGATGAGGACGCTTGCACAGGACAGGAAAGCTTCGAGAGCTGCAGCAAACCAGTAGTCGGACAGAAGATCACAACAACAGATTGTCATCAACACGACGACCTAAGGGCTTACAATTTTCTACTGGGTTTTTTAAAGTTCTTATTGGTATACTTGTTTAATATGAGGTTCGATATTTGTGATAGTACAGAACTTGTTGAACTGCATTTTCTCCAAAGTTTAAAACTAACCCATTAGTGAAAATTTTTTCAGCAGCTTTTATAAAAGCATCATTTACTATTTTCTGTGAATGATGTTTGCTCGGCTTTACAACAAAGCTTATATGATCTGCTAACGGGTCTAAACCTGCCTCGTGATCAAAGAAAATGTCTGATCACTAACAAAAACCGAGAACAGTTGTGAGCCAGCATTCGAACCCTGTGGGACATCCAATGTAATTTCTCCCGATATTTCGTTTCTATTTGTGTTACTGGAACAGCCTAGTGTACTGTTCTGCATTCTCTTTTTCTGAAATAAGAATGAAACCCGGCATTTTCTGAACTACATATCTCACATGTTCTTAATTTCTCTATTATGTAGAATATAATGACTGACATAATCAAAAGTAAAATTGTGATTTGCTGACTGGATTTCCGGTAGCCAATAGCAAAATTCTGTGATCTTCTGGACTAACAATCGCTCGAGGTCGCTTAGATGTTATACGGGACAGTGCTGCACTCTGAAGTATTTTTGATAAATTTTGAATATCTGATGCAAATCTTGAACGTGTTAGTGAATTGGAGATTCTAAATGAGAATAATAACTATCAAGATTACACTAGTTACTTATAATGTGCTGCCTTTTGTTGAAAGTCGACTGTAATTAGTGAACAATGGCTACTTGCTGAATGTAGAAAGTAATCCCAGACAATGCGATACAAGAAGTCATAACACTTCTGTTTAGATAAACTTCATACTGTTGTGCGATTTATATGTTTTATGTTGAGAGCTTTTAATTTCTACTGGGAGTTAGCAAATACGAAGACCTCCTCTAGGACCACCCGTTTCTCATAACTTTTTGAGCCAAATATTGGAAAATACAGCTCCTGTACAAGAGGGGGTGAGTGAGACTGTAAAGTCACGACAATCAATACATTATTATTGTTCGTTCCTTCCTAGCCCAAAACAAGAATTTCTGGACATCGGTTCCCTCTCCAAAACTAATCAGTTTATCGATTCATCGAATATAATAAACCTTCCGGTGTCGTTTGTTTGCAATCTATTTATGTAATTGATAATTGAAGCTATGCGAAAGAATAGAAAAATTAGCTGATGTTCATTATGAATAGTTTTACTCCACTCTTTGATCCTGCTTGTTGCAATATTTCATGAGAACAATGATGCAAGGAATATTTAGAGACTGCAAATACGAATAAACATATCCTGCTTACGGCGCGTTTGTTAGTCGGGCTTTGTTTCGGTATCGCGTTGCGTAAAGACATTACCTCAGGCAGAAAACTCCAGCTCCCTCCAAACATTTTCCAGCGGCCATAATATTAGGCTGGATGAAATACGACACGCGTTTGTTACAGTAAGTGTCCTACACAGCCTCTTCATAGGCCCATATTTTTGCAGAAAAATCCTACCGTGTGAACTTATACAGTGAAACTCTAATACAGACGTCCATAAATTAGAGAAAGTAAATTGTTCTCAGTTTTGTTTGGAACAGAGACCATTACTTGTGCGTGCATTAGGTCTCGAGACGCTGTACAAGGAACGTACTCCAGTGAAATCTCTTTTTTAATACATCGCTGAGAGGGAGGAGGTACATCTCTCTTCAGCAACGTATACTGCAGTGTTTTAACCCTCGTCCCTTGACAGTAGCGAGTTTTATGGTTCATTTTCTGTACGGAAAGGAGTCTGGGTCATCCAACCTTCCATTGAATAGTTTTCTGAATTAGGCCTTAACGAAACCATCGAATCTTTGGAAAATATCTCACTCACGCTGCAAGTCGTAAATTAGCACCGATGTGTTTGGGAGAACAAACTGATGTATAGGTAAACGCCAAAAAAGGAAATAACAGCCAGTCACATAATATCACACATCAAGACACTTGCAGTGCGACTTTAAGATAACAATCAATTATAGAGCTTCCTCGGTAGGGGGAAGGAAATTAAGAAATGCCATTTTTACCAAATTAAAAAACAATTCCGAAAGTATCCAGTTTTATTTATAATTACCGCCATATATTCCAAATACATTTCATTACTTAATTGTGATATAAAGCACCGTGTGACGTTGCCCAAAATTGTTGTTCTTTCATCTTCTCCGCTACTTTCCCTCCTCGGTCACCTGAGAGCAGCCTCCTTATATAATAATCTGATAATGAAATAAATCGTTATTGTGTTTGTAGAGCAGAAGCCAATACAGGCACATTTTGCTGTTATTTGACGTCGTTAAGGGGAAAAATCTCACAATTTAATTAAATTAAAACGCAGCAAAATTTTCTGGCGAATAAGAAATGCACGGAAACACAGTCTCGATCTCAGTAGCAGAAACAGACACACATACGAAAGTGAAAGGAATCAGTGTTTCAGTGTTTACGTTGTACAGTCAAATACAGGTTTATTCATATTGCCAGAAAAGAAATTCTGCCAAGAAGAGACATTTCTCGCGACTGAAATGACTGAAACGTACTTCAAGTAAAAAAAATCAGACATTCTCTGAATGTAAACTATAGAGCGAGGAAAAAGCTAACGAATTCCTACATATATTTCAGTTCACACCAGTTTCAGTCCAAATTGAAATGTAAATTTCGGGCCTTACGGAAATTTTGTGATTTATAAAAAGACACATGGTAGCTATAAATTATGTGACATCCTTCTGAAATCCACTTCAGTTTGTAAGATACTGCAGAAGAATAGATAAATAGCATCTAATCACTTACCACAATACCTTCCTATATCACATTACCTTTCTTGGGGATCATTCATCTTCTGAGTGGTTTGATGCTGCCAGCCGAAATTTGTCTCCTGAGAAGCCATATTCATCTCAGAGGAGGACTTCTGTCTAATATTCTCATTTATTTTGTCAATATATTTTAATATCTATCTTCCCCTTCAGTTCTTCCTTCTAAAATACCATGGAAGTTAGTCCTTGAAGTTTAGATGTTAAGTTTATTGCTAGCGTAATTTCTGCTTCTCGAAATTAATTTCTATTTCTTCGATATACACAAAGTTCATTGTGTGTGCTCATTCCATTATTCATTCAATTCAAGAGGTCCTACAATTATTCCTCAGTTTCACTGAAGATGGAAACATCATCACCGAAAATTTATCACTGATGCAAATTTCACCAGGGATTTTAATTCCACTCTTGAACCTTTCTTCTATTTCCGTCATACCTTCTTCATGTATTGATCGAAAAGTAGGGGTGAAACACTAAATCCCTGTCCAACAACCCTTCTGATCCGAGGAGCTAGTATTTGGTCTTCTTAATAGGATGTGTCTCTGAAACATTATTAGTTCTTCAGACCTCAAAACATGCTGATAATGTGTATCACAAATCATATTTTAGAGGAACTGAAGAACACGCCTACATTCGAATGATTAGTTCTAAGTTCTGCAAACTATGCTTTCCTTCTGCTACACACTTATACAGGGTGATTTTCTCACGACATTACACACTGTTAGGGATGACGGAGAAGGGCAAACGTATAATTTGAGGTAAGTAGCACTGGTCCAGAAAACATCCGAGTCGAACATGTGAGAGTAGACCTCTTCTTTTGCAATCTCTTTGCTTTCCGTGTTGTTTTCGATAGAAGAGACGTGTTTCACAGCACTGCAGACGAACTGGTGCTCATAGCTTTAAGGTGTGCTCATTAGAGCCCATTTTGAAGGCAGTGTTTTTTCCTTGTTTTGCGCCATATCATCTGCTATCAAAATATGAAACGCAAAGAGCTTGAAGCAGAAGATATCCGCTGTCAGAGGTATCAGAAATATTTTCTCTTATAACTTTCAACTCAGTGGCATCTGGACCAGGGTCCCTTACCTCACATTGACACATTTACCCTTCTCCATCGTTCCTAGAGGTCTGTAACATCATCGTGGTATTACTCTATATAATGTCCTACTTTAAGCTGTGGCTCATGGACCATGTGAGCTGTTAGAATTTCCTATCGAAACATAACCAAAGAGTGATGAATGAGAATACTTTCTGCTGCAATGATAATTTAGGGTACTCAAACAAAACCAGAGGGCTGATCAATTAAGATTGTGCGATGTCGCAAGTTCAACCTTTAGTAAGGCTCATTCGAAAATCTTCTGTTAACAACAATCTCTCTCTCTTTCCAAGCATTAATCCCGACCTGCGGTGTCTGCTGGTTAATTAGATGTAACACATTAATGTTAAGGGGTGGTCAGATGCCCTTCCTGTCGCCACCCCATTCCCCCTGGGAAGGAATTAGTGGACCCCAATTGTCTGCACCTAGTGTAATCCATGGAATAGTGCGGATGTGTTCAGATGTCTGTGAGCCGTGTAACTGAGGCGGAACGTGGGGACCAGCCCGGTATTCAACTCTCAGGATGTGGAAAACCGCCTGTAAACCACATCCAGGCTGGCTAGCACACAGTCCCTCGTCTCTAATCCGCTGGGCGGATTCGATCTGTGGACGGCACGCCTACCTGAGAGCAGGAAGCAGCGCGTTAGCGCTCTCGGCTACCATGGCGGGTGTAGTTTTAACAGCAATGATGGGAGAATATTAGCTGACAGAGACTCACCATGTGCATTGGGAGGGAGAGAGAACTTATGTGTCCAGGGAAAAAATAAAAAAAAAATTGGGCGGCGCAGTGGCTACCGAGATTCGCGCTATCAAGATCAAAGGCGGACTCCCTGGAAGCTGCTAACCATGCAGGTATCCACTCTTAATGGATGCCTATAGAATCATATTGGTATAATGGGGTGGTGGAGTGTGATGGTTTGCAACCGAATACGAAACAGTCTCTGGTGGAGCTTATCGTGAAAGTGGCTGCCCTTTAATGCGTACCTGCAGATAGTGCGATAGTATGTTTTACAGGCATAGAAAATACAAACGTCCAATGGCTGAATTTGTCCGGTGGTTCCACACTGTTCAGGAGGGACAGTTTGCTCTAAAGGAATATGATTCTTACACAGCCCAGAAATCAAGCAAAAGCAACTTATTGTAACCAGTTATTGGCCAAACGCAATGCCCATACCGTAGTTGAGGTACTGTTACACCCATTTTCCCACCCTTGCTTGCTGTGACGTAACTATGAACCTTTCCTTGCCCTTGCAAGATCATGCACACGAGAAAAAGTCGTAGATGTCAGAGCACCTCCAGCTTCTCGCAGCACAATAAATTTCTAGGCATTTTTCCATCCAGATTAACAGTCAGTATAATTGTACACGAATGCCTTAAGGCATTGATGTTAGTTGATCTTGGAATCTCTAATTATCTCCAAGATTCCTTTCATATGCATTTCCGCTTCAAAATCAGATTGGTCGAAGTTGAAAACAAGTTTCTTACTGAACGATGGGAGAAGTTTGTTTATTTCATATACGAATTTTTGGGCCGGTTCCGCAGTTTGCTGTGCATCGTCAAGTTGATGCTTTGTTTGAAATTTTATCTTACGTCTTCCAGTTATATGTTTTCACTACCAATACACCTGCAAATGAGAGAGGATATTCCGCTTTACCACAGTGCCCACGGATCAACTCCACTATAAACTTGTAAATGATAGTGAGCGAAGCAGCGTTCCCGCCATATATTCCGTATGTCACCTAACGGAATCAGTACGGTCTTTAGGAAACTGTCATCAACTTTTGGTGGAACGTTAAACACCATGACATTCGTATATTCCACATCCGCGTTCACAGAAATAGCCACACTACTGGAGCCATCATAATAAGTGGAAGGCAATTGTTGTCCGTGCCGGAAAAGAAGACTGTCTTCCTAAAGCGAATCTAGAAACGCGACGTAAAACGCAAACGACGGGGAATCTAAGTAAGCTGTGTAAAGCTGTTCTGAGGTTACCTTGAACCTACAAGTCAATCATCAATTTCTAGCGAACCTCCCTGCGTTTGCCACGTGGAATTGTCAAAACTAAAACCTACCATACCTGCACGTGGAATGTCACAGGGAGCCATGGACAACATCACTGCGGAAGACAGCAGCACATCGAAACTATTTCATAAACAGGACACGATGAGGTACAAACAGCGATACGACGCATGTAAGGACGCCTGTAAGGACTTACACGACAATGAAGGGAAACGAGGGTGTTGTTGTAGCTGCACCACAGAGGCAGAAACAGGCACAACCTACTCGCTAAATGTGCAAAGTGGAAATAATTGCTAGACCACAATGACGAAGACGAGTATACGGTCTTCATCTACAGAATTCGATGAGTGAGTTTGCGAGAATTAAAATATGCGACATATGTAGCTGTACCTTTTGTCTGCACTGGCTTAGACACTTAAATTATTTACAACCCTAAGGGAGTGTAGACCTCAGTATTTGATTTAAATTTCAACTTTATACATCAACAAATTCTTGAGAAAAAGGGATCTTTGCAGACAGCCTTGAACTGAATTAGAACCTTAAACATTTTACACGACCAAGGCTCTGTAGACAATAGTGTTTGATATAAATTTCAACTCTACACCAGTACCCATTCATAGAAAGAAGAGGTCTTAACAGATGACGGACATACACACAAACAACGAACTGGAAAAACTTTCAGCAAACGATGTTAAAATTAAATGATGATGCTCAGAAGGTGATTTGGGCAGCAGAATAGTAACTTTTTAAACAGTAAATAATGGTTGGACCTAACACAAAGAAGAACAGAAGCATGTGTCAGTGTGAGTCTTTAAAATGTAAACTTGAGTATCTAGTGTCACAAAGAAGGTATTATGTGTTATAAGGTGCCTCCCAGAGGTGTGTCTATCGCAGCTGGCATCTCAACAACTGGGGCGCCTTGCGGTCGCCACGTACCAAATGTGACCAAGGAAGCTCCAACTACAAATTACCTGTGGGCTTCGGTCTCGGGTTCTTCAGCCGACGTTTGTTTCACGACTTTCTGACATTTCCTAGTATGAGTTGCTGGTATTATCAAAGCTTCACCGTCTATTGCTGGTGGTGGAAGGTGAAGATTTGACAACGCCAGCCACTCGTGGCTAAACGTCGAAACTCGTCAAACGAACGTCGGCCGAAGAATCCAAGACAGATTTCAACCGGCAGTTTGTTAGCAAGTGGCCTAGAATGCCTTAACAATTTTGTAACCTGTGGCTAGTTTAGGTAGTGCATGAGAACGCATGCGTACAGTCTGCTTATTTCACAGAAGAACCTATCCAGGACCTTGGCTGGAAAGAAATCCCTTTTGCACTTTTTCTACCGATGTAGCGCCTTAAAACGTTCATCCTTTTCTCTCATTGTCGAGTAACTATCAAGAAAATTTCTCTGTGGACGGAAATACACTTCAAACGTGGATTGACGACGTCGTTATCTCCCAACCAGTAACTTTCTACATGCATTGCATGAAAACATTGACTGACCAGTGTCAGACTGTTTGCGCTAATTATCGCGAAGGGGGACAGAGGACGGAAGGTGTATTGGTGATGACGAATTTCTCTAGGGCTTTTTTCTGTTACGTTCAAAAAATCAACGAGAAACGCTATTGTAGTGTGCTCTGTTTCGAGAAACGCTATAAAAGTAATCTCTGTTCTAATAAAAATTACAATTTACCAGTATACCCTTATGACGAAAGTCTAATGTACTGGAACAAATACTGTTTGTAACACGAGTCTGCCCAAAGCATCACGTGTTGGCCAAATATTACGCACTTTTGAGTCTGATGAGGTTTGTGTGTAGTGATTTCCTGTGTCTTACCGAAGAAGCATTTCGCCGTAACCACAGTGTCCCCCTCACTGCGACCGAACCTGTGGAGCACAGGAATGTATGAGACACAGGAATCAACAGATGTGGAGAGCTCGCTGTTGTTTATTTATTTTCAGTTTTGTTGTTGTGATTTTCAATATTATTATGTTGTTGTGATTTTCAATATTATTATGATATTATGTGGAACATATGATATCCACATAGAAAAAAAGACTAGGTAACGGAAAGGTAAAAGAAAAACTGCATAAAATAAAAGCATTTGGGGCGCGATCTCCTATCCGCGGCGGTCAGAAGTAGAATCGATCATGCGTGGCTTAAATTCAGAAACCGCCAGCAGAGGGGTAAGCGGACGTCCGCTGTGGAAGTGCGGTTCTAGGCACTTCAGTCCGGAACTGCGCAGCTGCTACGATCGCAGGTTCTAATCCTGCCTCGGGCATGGAAGTGTGTAATGTCCTTATGTTAGTTAGGTTTAAGTGGTTCTAAGTCTATTGGACTGATGATCTCAGATGTTAAGTCCCATAGTGCTCAGAGCCATTTGAACCATGTTTTAGAGGGCTACATGCCCTCAGATCCAGGCACTCCCCATCTTAGTGGAGGTCTAACAAAGATCCCTCGAAGATTCTTGGCAAATAATGCTCGGTAACGTGGAGTGTGTTCGAGCGCTGCATGGGCTGTTCGTAAATACGTCCAGAAGTCGAGGCAGGAAATTGGAAATTTATCGTAAGGTCTTATGGGACCAAACTGTTGAGGTCATCGGTCCCTCAGCTTACACACTACTTAATCTAACTTAAACTTACGATAAGGACGACACACACACCCATGCCCGAGAGAGAATTCGAACCTCCGACGGGGGAAGCCGCGCGGACCGTGACAAGACACCTTAGACCGCTCGACTACCCCGCGCGGCGTCGAGGCAGGTTTTAAGTCCCTCACGGAATGAGTAACCGTCCGCTCACCCCTTGACCCACGTAACTGAATGATATTTGGCGGTGGGAAAATGTTTGTCCTGCGGTTATAGAAATATTCGCTGTTCAATGTGTCTGGTGGCATTCGTAGATAGTAGGCAGTGATTTTCTGCACGAATCGCCAGACGCCAAGCGGAGGGGCGCATGTTCCGACGGTGGTCGTCTGCGTCGAGTTGCCGGCGAAGGAGACAAAGAGGGGAATCCGAGAAACCAAAGTTGTGCAGCCGCAATTTTGTGGCAAATTTTCTCTTGGGCTTGTGATAACCTCATTGCTCGGACATGTGTAGGGAGGAAGGGCTTATGGGCCAATGGATGGAGGGGTATTTGGTCACCATCACATTATGAGGAGCATAGCGTAATAATAGGCTGCAAGAATCCTTCGCTCTGGGAGGACGCGTATCTGGGAGACTGGTATCTGTGTAACTGTCTGTAGTCGACGAAAAAAAAAAAAATACTCGACAGAGGTGAAGTGTTCAGTCGGTGCAAAGTTGGAATCAAAACAGAGAATCCAATGATCTCTTTAAGAGTATACGGCAGAGGCAGAATATTTTTGATGATCCGCTTCTGTGTTTCTTCAGATTTGAAACAAATGTTTACTCTCGTAGGACAACGATGGTTCCCTCCCCCTTGCGCTTGTTACGGGTGTTACAAAGTGTCGGATTGAAAGTGTGTGGAGGGAGAGGTGTTTGTTGAGGGTTGAGGTAAATGTGAAGATGTCAAGCCGAGATCTGGTTTATTACAGAAAATTCTTAATTTCTAAAATGTGAGAGAACATGCAGGGTTATTATAACTAAAGTACCACTTTGAAAATGCTGTAATGAACGCCACAACTGCTCTCAACGACGTCAAATTTGACCGGAATATTATCGAAGAACAGTGAAACGTTGCGGAAAAAAACGAACATTTTACCACAAGATGACGCCGTAGCCGGCAGACTAATCAGAATTAAAGACGTGGTGCACACGTCTGTACCGCAGTTTGCGCTTAAGACGCTCGGCATTCCTGTCTCAATGCAAGATCGCGCAGTGCTGAAAAAGCTCTTCTTCAAGAATGGTGACTGTGCGGCGGTAGCTCTGCAGAAGACCCGGACACTCTAGCGTATGAAAAAAGTCGTCGGTCTGATTTCTGCCAAGGGTCTGGAGGAAATGATTACGAAATTTGAAAAGACATGTTTTTTGAAGTGAAGGGAGGAAAGCAGTTGATCCGCAGGAGAGTTAGAGCGGCGGTGTGCAAATATTCAGTGCACAGGGAATTGTCCGAACTTTGCACATGCCTGTGAGCACAGTGCATAAAATTCCTCGGGATTTCCTGCGTTGCTATCAGTACATAATGGTGCATGTCCACCAGTATCTTCATGGTGTCATATACCTCGTAAAAATGGGTATAATCAGAGCAATGAGAGAAGTGTCCAATGACTTTTGAAAGTAAAAAATGTCACTAAAAACCCCATGAGGTTTTGGGTTTTATGTAAAATCAGTAAGTGGTTCGAAATCATGTGTTCAGTCACTCAGTGACTATACAAGCACCGAAGTGGAAGGTAACTGAGAGAAGGCCGAAATAGTGAATTCAGTCTGCCGAAATTGTTTCATCGCGGAAGATCGTAATATGATCTTTCCTTTCAATCATCGTACGAACGTCGAAATAGCTGATAATAGGATAACAGTTAGCTGAATAGAAATGCAACTACAATTGCTTACTAGTCGAAAATCATCAGTACCAGATGAGATACATGTAAGGTTCTACAAAGGTTTTGTTAAAGAACTAGGTCTCATTCGAGCACCAGTTTATCGTAGATCGTTGGAGCAAACAACGGTCCTTTCGACTGGAAGAAAGCACAGGCTATTCCCCTTTCCAAGAAGGGTTGTTGGACAGATGCTTATCGCTGTCGGCCTATATAGTTGATGCCAATCGATTGCAGAACTATGGATCATATTTTATGTTCAAGAATTATGAATTTTTGGAGACCTAAAATCTACTCTATGAAAATACAGGGATTCGTCAAACAGAAATCTTCCGAACCTCAGCTCGCTCTGATCCTCACAGCGCTCTAGAGAACGGTGCTAAGGTTGATGCCGCGTTCCTTGAATTCAGGAAGGCATTTCACACCGTCCAGCACTGCCGTTTCGTGAAAAAAATACGATCTTAGCAAGTTTTTTATCAGATCTGCGAGTGGATCTAGGCTTTCTTGCAGACAGAACTCAAAACATCGTTCTTAACGGAACAAAATCGACAGATGTAAAGGTAACTCCCGGAGTGCCCCAGGGAAGAGTGATAGCATCATTACTGTTTACAATGTATAAAAATGGTCTAGCAGAAAGCGTTGGAAGCTCTTTAAGCCTGTTCGCAGATGATGTGGTTGTCTATTAGAAAGTAGCAACGCCAGAAGACAGCATCGATTTGCAGAATGAACTACAGATGACTGATGAATGGTGCAGGCTCTGGCTGCTGATCCTGAACGTAAATAAATGTAACTTATTGCCCATCATAAGAAAAGAAAGGCCATTACTGTACACTACTGATGACAAATTTCTGGAAAGAAGTATCAACCGTAAAATATCTACGAGTAACTATCTAGGCCGACCTTAACTGGAGTGAGCATGTAAAACAAATAGTTGGAAAAGCACATTCAAGACTGAGTATTAATGCAGAATTTTAAGGAAATGTAGCTCACCCACGAAGGTAGTCCCGTAAAAGCCGCTTGTTTGACTGAGTCTTCAGTATTGATCATCAATCTAAGATCGTTACCATATAGGAATGATATATGAAATAGAGAAGATCCAACGCACAGCGGCGTGCTTCGCCACAGGACAGTTTAATTGGCGCGAAAGCGTTACAGAGATGATTAACTGCCCTAGTGGCAAATTTTATAAGTGTTGTGTATCACGGAATGGTTTGCTATTGTAATTTTGAGAGAGCACATCCCAGGAAGAGTATTACTTTCTCCCACACACGTGTCGCCAAATGATCACAACGAGGAAATTTGAGAGATTGTATCTAATACAGAGGGTAATCACGCACCATTCCCGAACGGAACAGAGAGGGGGGGGAATCGGTAAGTGATGCCGGAGGTAACCTCCGCCACAGTGAGACGGCTTGCGGAGTAGTTGTTGAATCCTGCCGAGTAGTCAACTGTGGTGTGTCTAGGAAACCTGCTTTCTCGCATCGCTATATAAACAATTGAACCAAATCTTATTAATTAATTTTATTACGAAAAGTAAATGACAACTTTCAGAATTACATGTATGTGTCGCAAGCAAAGGGCGACATAAACAATAAGCAAGTTTCTTCAGTGTAGACAATGCTACACAGTAGAAGCGAAATGACGAGTCTTTAAGCTATTCTTGAACTGGACCGCGACCAGTCTGGCGCGGCGCTTATGTCCTCATCACATGGAGGCCGCTGCTGTCGCGTTGTTGTCCTGGAGAGGGGTCGGTCAGCGTGCAGTTGGCTGACATCTAGTTCAGAGCCCCCTCTACTCTCGTTCCCGGCTGGCGTGCCGGTGCTTGACTTTACGCCATAACACATGTCAGTAGAAGGAATTACAGAATATAGGCAATGGAAAATCCTCACACAAATCATCTGATCCCCCTTCATTTTGCAAAGGTGTTATCGGCAGGGCCATATTTTTCCGAGGGCATGGGTCCTGCATCCATGACTACTGTCGTGCCAACTGGGATGCCTAATGGGAATCCTTCCCCACCCAGGTGGCTCCTTCGTCTCAACCCCTCCAAAACCCAGGCAATTATCACAGGCTGCACCACCTGCTCCTCCCGTCTCCACTATCTCTACCTCACCGTTTATGGTCGTCCCATTATGCTCATCCCCACCCTGAGATACCTTGGCCTCAACCTCGACCATCCAGCAGAAATCCCATCCCCACCTCCAGCTACTGAAACTCCTATCTGGTTGGGCGTGGGGATTGCATCCTTCCACCATCCTCCATCATCCATCCTATCCTCTGTTACACCAACATTACATGGATCTCCATCCACTTCTCCACTTTTACAGGGCACTCCAAATCCTAGAACGCCACATGCTTTGCTTTCCCTTCCACCATCCACCTTCCTACTCCTGTATGGCCTCATCCCCGTCGCCCACCTCCCCTTTTTCCTCCAACATCTCCACATCCCTTACACTGCCCATAGGCTTGATTCACCTCCACCCCCTGGTTTCCTCCTTCCTCTCCACACCCCATCCTTTAACGCACCTCTATCGCTGTATCCCTCCCTCTCACCACCTCCACACCCTCCATCTCCTTCATCAGGGAAATTTCCAGCTCCTCCCCCTCCTGGATGCTGAACTTTGCCATGACATCCACTGCTCCTTCCAACTGTAACCTGGCCTTATCCCTCCCCCCTCTTTCCTCTCCCCTCCTTCTCCCAAAGCGGATTTTCTTCCTTCCCTACCTGAGTCCCTGCACCCCCTCCTCGACTGCTTCCCTCCGACACCCTTCCATTTCTGGCCCTCTTTGGCATGCCCCCACCTGTCTCCCCCGTCTCCTCCCCTCCGCCCCTTCTTCCCTTATCCTGCCTCTCCTCCCCTCCTTCCCAATCCCTTGTCTCTATGTCCCTGGCAGATCCTCTCAGTATGCTCACCGTAACCGTGTGCTACGTCAGTGTTGTGTTTGGTGCTGTTCTCCCATGCGTCGAGAGCTGTGATTTTAATTTTGCTGCTCTGGTGTGTAGTGTTATGTGCTACGCCATCCGTCAATACTCTTCTGCTCTGGTCATACTATGCTTTGTTTTCTATAATTGTCCCAGTGTGTAGTTTTTTTGTGTGCACTGCTTTTTTACTGTTTTTATCTCCATGTTACAGTCTCCCCCGTTTTTGTCTGTTCTCTTCCATACTGTTCCCCATTTTTTTGTATCTATGTACGCCATGTTTTCTCCATTCTGTTACTTTAAATGCCTTCTTTGTATAATTACTGTCTTTTGGGTAAAGACCAGTGCATATGTTACTGCCAGCTCGCCCCAGATGGAGCACTGAAACACAATAAAGCGAGAAAAATGGGTCCTCTGGGTCCTGAAATCAATGAAAAGTGCTATGAGAGTCTTTTTGTTCATCACCGTCATTACAGCCGTTCATCAGAGTGGATGTGTGAGAAGAATCATTTTTATGCTCCTCTGCACATTGCACAACCAGTGCAGTACTGCAAAGGCACTTTGGAGAGGCTACAAGTGGCCGGCTTCGGTGACCGAGCGGTTCTAGGTGCTTCAGTCCAGAACCACATGGCTGCTGCGGTCGCAGGTTCTAATCCTACCTCGGGCATGGATGTGTGTGATTAGTTAGGTTAAAGTAGTTCTAGGGGACTGATGACCTCAAATGTTAAGTCATATAGTGCTTAGAGCCATTTGAACCATTTTTGAACAAAACAGTGTAACGCAACAACACTCAGACTGCAGACAACTGTGATGTGGTCTCAGAGGTGGCGTGTTCAGCCTTCGAATACAAACAGTGCTGAATTGAAGGCATGAATTGCACAACGTCTTCTGAATTAGGCCTCTGAGAAACTGCTCTATTGTGGAACATGTTGTTTTCCGGTTTTAATTTGTGGCAGAAAACAGTGGATATGCTGAACATGTCCTGCGCCAGTCTCACGACGCTTAAAAATTTCATTGTCACTTTTTATGCTGGTTTTGGCTTCAAGACAATTGAAACCCGATTTCATTGTTGTGTGATCTTTGGCTTCCCCGACGAATCAAATTTTTTGTAATATTGTATGATGTCCAGACGGGTGCAATCGTTTTCGTAACACGATATTTCAACAACATACCTTGCCGTGGTATTCAGGTGATACCTGTACAATGAGCGTCTTTCTTACATTTCGCCTCCATTACACTCTTATCGACCTCCACCCCTCCCTCCACCTACGGTAGCACGCCGCTACTGGTGGACCGGTTGTGTCGGGAGGGGGGCAGGGGTGCCACCAGACGTTGGGCGCGGACTCCGGTCCTTCAGTACTCCTGTGGTCTGCGTCGGAAATCGCTCTCGGTCGACGCTGTAATTATAGTTTTCTGAATGCTGGGTCCCAAGTTTAGCTGAGAGCTAACCCAGTGTCTGTGTTGATCGGCCCGTCAGCCACCCGTGTTTCACAAGCCTCCTTCAGAATACAGTCCCAAAAAGACGAGCACTTCCGTTTCTTCATACTTCGTGGAGTCTCCTGTAGCCATGCAGTGTTCTATAACCGCAGATTTTATTGGTTGCTGAAGTTCGCTGTATCTTTGTGTTTCATGCCCCTTTCTTCGATTGTATGCATAGTCTCCTCGATATGCACTTTACCACATTTACATGGAATAAGTTATATTTCATGTACCTAACAGGGCGCGCGTTTTAGGAGGTGGACGGAAAACGCGGTTAATGTTGCTGTGTATGTCCTCCACGTTTTCGGAGATGGTTGCGAGACACGGCTTCTCGATACAGGTTCGTCAAATGAAACACCTTTCAGCCGTATAGTTTCCAAACTTATTTTATTAGCCTACCACTTACGCAGATTTACTACGTCATCTTCAGGCCCCTGACCGATGTGTAAGAAGATTCACCTCGCTTCTGGCCAAAACAGGGGCCAGCAATACTGGTATTAGTGGATTTGTGCTTGCTACTGAAGCCAAATAAAATAAGTTTGGAAACTAGACGGTTCGAAGGTTTTTCATTTGACATGCCGTTTAATACTGCG